>NW_026699235.1:0-24510 GCF_030435755.1 Ochotona princeps | reverse complement strand
TCACTAACTTCACACACCATCAGGCTTCCAAGCAGCTCTCAAGGAAACTCAGTTTTCACACTCTATGCTTAGTGCCCTTTGAGTGCATGATCTAGGAATGAACCTGGTAGAACATCCAACACAAACGAATGCTCCACATGCGGGTTTCACATGCCACCAACTCCACATTCACAGGCAACTTCAGCGCCACAGCCGTTTTCAGATAGCCCTCAATGCAAAGGCTCTAGACGCAAATATTGGTGTGAGAGCTAATTCAATCAAGGAAACACTGCATGTTGGTGAAGGGCATATTGAAGAAGGATCAGCCGAGTGGTTCTTGTGGGAGAACAACTCCATTTGGCTCACTAACTTCACACACCATCAGGCTTCCAAGCAGCTCTCAAGAAACTCAGTTTTCACACTCTATGCTTAGTGCCCTTTGAGTGCATTATCTAGGAATGAACCTGGTAGAGCATCCCACACAAACGAATGCTCCACATGCGGGTTTCACATGCCACCAACTCCACATTCACAGGCAACTTCGGCGCCACAGCCGTTTTCAGATAGCCCTCAATGCAAAGGCTCTAGACGCAAATATTGGTGTGAGAGCTAATTCAATCAAGGAAACACTGCATGTTGGTGAAGGGCATATTGAAGAAGGATCAGCCGAGTGGTTCTTGTGGGAGAACAACTCCATTTGGCTCACTAACTTCACACACCATCAGGCTTCCAAGCAGCTCTCAAGGAAACTCAGTTTTCACACTCGATGCTTAGTGCCCTTTGAGTGCATTATCTAGGAATGAACCTGGTAGAGCATGCCACACAAACGACTGCTCCACATGCGGGTTTCGCATGCCACCAACTCCACATTCACAGGCAACTTCAGCGCCACAGCCGTTTTCAGATAGCCCTCAATGCAAAGGCTCTAGACGCAAATATTGGTGTGAGAGCTAATTCAATCAAGGAAACACTGCATGTTGGTGAAGGGCATATTGAAGAAGGATCAGCCGAGTGGTTCTTGTGGGAGAACAACTCCATTTGGCTCACTAACTTCACACACCATCAGGCTTCCAAGCAGCTCTCAAGGAAACTCAGTTTTCACACTCTATGCTTAGTGCCCTTTGAGTGCCTATGATCTAGGAATGAACCTGGTAGAACATCCCACACAAACGAATGCTCCACATGCGGGTTTCACATGCCACCAACTCCACATTGACAGGCAACTTCAGCGCCACAGGTGTTTTCAGATAGCCCTCAATGCAAAGGCTCTAGACGCAAATATTGGTGTGGGGGATAATTCAATCAAGGAAACACTGCATGTTGGTGAAGGGCATATTGAAGAAGGATCAGCCGAGTGGTTCTTGTGGGAGAACAACTCCATTTGGCTCACTAACTTCACACACCATCAGGCTTCCAAGCAGCTCTCAAGGAAACTCAGTTTTCACACTCTATGCTTAGTGCCCTTTGAGTGCATTATCTAGGAATGAACCTGGTAGAGCATCCCACACAAACGAATGCTCCACATGCGGGTTTCACATGCCACCAACTCCACATTCTCAGGCAACTTCAACGCCACAGCCATTTTCAGATAGCCCTCAATGCAAAGGCTCTAGACGCAAATATTGGTGTGAGAGCTAATTCAATCAAGGAAACACTGCATGTTGGTGAAGGGCATATTGAAGAAGGATCAGCCGAGTCGTTCTTGTGGGAGAACAACTCCTTTTGGCTCACTAACTTCACACACCATCAGGCTTCCAAGCAGCTCTCAAGGAAACTCAGTTTTCACATTCTATGCTTAGTGCCTTTTGAGTGCATTATCTAGGAATGAACCTGGTAGAGCATCCCACACAAACGAATGCTCCACATGCGGGTTTCACATGCCACCAACTCCACATTCACAGGCAACTTCAGCGCCACAGCCGTTTTCAGATAGCCCTCAATGCAAAGGCTCTAGACGCAAATATTAGTGTGAGAGCTAATTCAATCAAGGAAACACTGCATGTTGGTGAAGGGCATATTGAAGAAGGATCAGCCGAGTGGTTCTTGTGGGAGAACAACTCCATTTGGCTCACTAACTTCACACACCATCAGGCTTCCAAGCAGCTCTCAAGGATACTCAGTTTTCACACTCTATGCTTAGTGCCTTTGAGTGCCTAGGACTGAAATGAAGCTTGGTGAGCATCCAACACAAACGAATGCTCCACATGCGGGTTTCACATGCCACCAACTCCACATTGACAGGCAACTTCAGCGCCACAGCCGTTTTCAGATAGCCCTCAATGCAAAGGCTCTAGACGCAAATATTGGTGTGAGAGCTAATTCAATCAAGGAAACACTGCATGTTGGTGAAGGGCATATTGAAGAAGGATCAGCCGAGTGGTTCTTGTGGGAGAACAACTCCATTTGGCTCACTAAATTCACACACCATCAGGCATCCAAGCAGCTCTCAAGGAAACTCAGTTTTCACACTCTATGCTTAGTGCCCTTTGAGTGCATTATCTAGGAATGAACCTGGTAGAACATCCCACACAAACGAATGCTCCACATGCGGGTTTCACATGCCACCAACTCCACATTCACAGGCAACTTCAGCGCCACAGCTGTTTTCAGATAGCCCTCAATGCAAAGGCTCTAGACGCAAATATTGGTGTGAGAGCTAATTCAATCAAGGAAACACTGCATGTTGGTGAAGGGCATATTGAAGAAGGATCAGCCGAGTGGTTCTTGTGGGAGAACAACTCCATTTGGCTCACTAACTTCACACACCATCAGGCTTCCAAGCAGCTCTCAAGGAAACTCAGTTTTCACACTCTATGCTTAGTGCCCTTTGAGTGCATTATCTAGGAATGAACCTGGTAGAGCATGCCACACAAACGACTGCTCCACATGCGGGTTTCGCATGCCACCAACTCCACATTCACAGGCAACTTCAGCGCCACAGCCGTTTTCAGATAGCCCTCAATGCAAAGGCTCTAGACGCAAATATTGGTGTGAGAGCTAATTCAATCAAGGAAACACTGCATGTTGGTGAAGGGCATATTGAAGAAGGATCAGCCGAGTGGTTCTTGTGGGAGAACAACTCCATTTGGCTCACTAACTTCACACACCATCAGGCTTCCAAGCAGCTCTCAAGGAAACTCAGTTTTCACACTCTTTGCTTAGTGCCCTTTGAGTGCCTATGATCTAGGAATGAACCTGGTAGAACATCCAACACAAACGAATGCTCCACATGCGGGTTTCACATGCCACCAACTCCACATTCACAGGCAACTTCAGCGCCACAGCCGTTTTCAGATAGCCCTCAATGCAAAGGCTCTAGACGCAAATATTGGTGTGGGGGATAATTCAATCAAGGAAACACTGCATGTTGGTGAAGGGCATAGTGAAGAAGGATCAGCCGAGTGGTTCTTGTGGGAGAACAACTCCATTTGGCTCACTAACTTCACACACCATCAGGCTTCCAAGCAGCTCTCAAGGAAACTCAGTTTTCACACTCTATGCTTAGTGCCCTTTGAGTGCATTATCTAGGAATGAACCTGGTAGAGCATCCCACACAAACGAATGCTCCACATGCGGGTTTTACATGCCACCAATTCCACATTCACAGGCAACTTCAGCGCCACAGCCATTTTCAGATAGCCCTCAATGCAAAGGCTCTAGACGCAAATATTGGTGTGAGAGCTAATTCAATCAAGGAAACACTGCATGTTGGTGAAGGGCATATTGAAGAAGGATCAGCCGAGTCGTTCTTGTGGGAGAACAACTCCATTTGGCTCACTAACTTCACACACCATCAGGCTTCCAAGCAGCTCTCAAGGATACTCAGTTTTCACATTCTATGCTTAGTGCCTTTTGAGTGCATTATCTAGGAATGAACCTGGTAGAACATCCCACACAAACGAATGCTCCACATGCGGGTTTCACATGCCACCAACTCCACATTCACAGGCAACTTCAGCGCCACAGCCGTTTTCAGATAGCCCTCAATGCAAAGGCTCTAGACGCAAATATTGGTGTGAGAGCTAATTCAATCAAGGAAACACTGCATGTTGGTGAAGGGCATATTGAAGAAGGATCAGCCGAGTGGTTCTTGTGGGAGAACAACTCCATTTGGCTCACTAACTTCACACACCATCAGGCTTCCAAGCAGCTCTCAAGGAAACTCAGTTTTCACACTCTATGCTTAGTGCCCTTTGAGTGCATGATCTAGGAATGAACCTGGTAGAGCATCCAACACAAACGAATGCTCCACATGCCGGTTTCACATGCCAACAACTCCACATTCACAGGCAACTTCAGCGCCACAGCCGTTTTCAGATAGCCCTCAATGCAAAGGCTCTAGACGCAAATATTGGTGTGAGAGCTAATTCAATCAAGGAAACACTGCATGTTGGTGAAGGGCATATTGAAGAAGGATCAGCCGAGTGGTTCTTGTGGGAGAACAACACCATTTGGCTCACTAACTTCACACACCATCAGGCATCCAAGCAGCTCTCAAGGAAACTCAGTTTTCACACTCTATGCTTAGTACCCTTTGAGTACGTAGGACTGAAATGAAGCTTGGTGAGCATCCCACACAAACGAATGCTCCACATGCGGGTTTCACATGCCACCAACTCCACATTCACAGGCAACTTCAGCGCCACAGCCAATTTCAGATAGCCCTCAATGCAAAGGCTCTAGACGCAAATATTGGTGTGAGAGCTAATTCAATCAAGGAAACACTGCATGTTGGTGAAGGGCATATTGAAGAAGGATCAGCCGAGTGGTTCTTGTGGGAGAACAACTCCATTTGGCTCACTAACTTCACACACCATCAGGCTTCCAAGCAGCTCTCAAGGATACTCAGTTTTCACACTCTATGCTTAGTGCCTTTGAGTGCCTAGGACTGAAATGAAGCTTGGTGAGCATCCAACACAAACGAATGCTCCACATGCGGGTTTCACATGCCACCAACTCCACATTGACAGGCAACTTCAGCGCCACAGCCGTTTTCAGATAGCCCTCAATGCAAAGGCTCTAGACGCAAATATTGGTGTGAGAGCTAATTCAATCAAGGAAACACTGCATGTTGGTGAAGGGCATATTGAAGAAGGATCAGCCGAGTGGTTCTTGTGGGAGAACAACTCCACTTGGCTCACTAACTTCACACACCATCAGGCTTCCAAGCAGCTCTCAAGGAAACTCAGTTTTCACACTCTATGCTTAGTGCCCTTTGAGTGCATTATCTAGGAATGAACCTGGTAGAACATCCCACACAAACGAATGCTCCACATGCGGGTTTCACATGCCACCAACTCCACATTGACAGGCAACTTCAGCGCCACAGCTGTTTTCAGATAGCCCTCAATGCAAAGGCTCTAGACGCAAATATTGGTGTGAGAGCTAATTCAATCAAGGAAACACTGCATGTTGGTGAAGGGCATATTGAAGAAGGATCAGCCGAGTGGTTCTTGTGGGAGAACAACTCCATTTGGCTCACTAACTTCACACACCATCAGGCTTCCAAGCAGCTCTCAAGGAAACTCAGTTTTCACACTCTATGCTTAGTGCCCTTTGAGTGCCTAGGACTGAAATGAACCTGGTAGAGCATCCCACACAAACGAATGCTCCACATGCGGGTTTCACATGCCACCAACTCCACATTGACAGGCAACTTCAGCGCCACAGCTGTTTTCAGATAGCCCTCAATGCAAAGGCTCTAGACGCAAATATTGGTGTGAGAGCTAATTCAATCAAGGAAACACTGCATGTTGGTGAAGGGCATATTGAAGAAGGATCAGCCGAGTGGTTCTTGTGGGAGAACAACTCCATTTGGCTCACTAACTTCACACACCATCAGGCTTTCAAGCAGCTCTCAAGGAAACTCAGTTTTCACACTCGATGCTTAGTGCCCTTTGAGTGCATTATCTAGGAATGAACCTGGTAGAGCATGCCACACAAACGACTGCTCCACATGCGGGTTTCGCATGCCACCAACTCCACATTCACAGGCAACTTCAGCGCCACAGCCGTTTTCAGATAGCCCTCAATGTAAAGGCTCTAGACGCAAATATTGGTGTGAGAGCTAATTCAATCAAGGAAACACTGCATGTTGGTGAAGGGCATATTGAAGAAGGATCAGCCGAGTGGTTCTTGTGGGAGAACAACTCCATTTGGCTCACTAACTTCACACACCATCAGGCTTCCAAGCAGCTCTCAAGGAAACTCAGTTTTCACACTCTATGCTTAGTGCCCTTTGAGTGCCTATGATCTAGGAATGAACCTGGTAGAACATCCAACACAAACGAATGCTCCACATGCGGGTTTCACATGCCACCAACTCCACATTCACAGGCAACTTCAGCGCCACAGGTGTTTTCAGATAGCCCTCAATGCAAAGGCTCTAGACGCAAATATTGGTGTGGGGGATAATTCAATCAAGGAAACACTGCATGTTGGTGAAGGGCATATTGAAGAAGGATCAGCCGAGTGGTTCTTGTGGGAGAACAACTCCATTTGGCTCACTAACTTCACACACCATCAGGCTTCCAAGCAGCTCTCAAGGAAACTCAGTTTTCACACTCTATGCTTAGTGCCCTTTGAGTGCATTATCTAGGAATGAACCTGGTAGAGCATCCCACACAAACGAATGCTCCACATGCGGGTTTCACATGCCACCAACTCCACATTCACAGGCAACTTCAGCGCCACAGCCGTTTTCAGATAGCCCTCAATGCAAAGGCTCTAGACGCAAATATTGGTGTGAGAGCTAATTCAATCAAGGAAACACTGCATGTTGGTGAAGGGCATATTGAAGAAGGATCAGCCGAGTGGTTCTTGTGGGAGAACAACTCCATTTGGCTCACTAACTTCACACACCATCAGGCTTCCAAGCAGCTCTCAAGGAAACTCAGTTTTCACACTCTATGCTTAGTGCCCTTTGAGTGAATTATCTAGGAATGAACCTGGTAGAGCATCCCACACAAACGAATGCTCCACATGCCGGTTTCACATGCCAACAACTCCACATTCACAGGCAACTTCAGCGCCACAGCCGTTTTCAGATAGCCCTCAATGCAAAGGCTCTAGACGCAAATATTGGTGTGAGAGCTAATTCAATCAAGGAAACACTGCATGTTGGTGAAGGGCATATTGAAGAAGGATCAGCCGAGTGGTTCTTGTGGGAGAACAACACCATTTGGCTCACTAACTTCACACACCATCAGGCATCCAAGCAGCTCTCAAGGAAACTCAGTTTTCACACTCTATGCTTAGTACCCTTTGAGTACGTAGGACTGAAATGAAGCTTGGTGAGCATCCCACACAAACGAATGCTCCACATGCGGGTTTCACATGCCACCAACTCCACATTCACAGGCAACTTCAGCGCCACAGCCAATTTCAGATAGCCCTCAATGCAAAGGCTCTAGACGCAAATATTGGTGTGAGAGCTAATTCAATCAAGGAAACACTGCATGTTGGTGAAGGGCATATTGAAGAAGGATCAGCCGAGTGGTTCTTGTGGGAGAACAGCTCCATTTGGCTCACTAACTTCACACACCATCAGGCTTCCAAGCAGCTCTCAAGGATACTCAGTTTTCACACTCTATGCTTAGTGCCTTTGAGTGCCTAGGACTGAAATGAAGCTTGGTGAGCATCCCACACAAACGAATGCTCCACATGCGGGTTTCACATGCCACCAACTCCACATTGACAGGCAACTTCAGCGCCACAGCCGTTTTCAGATAGCCCTCAATGCAAAGGCTCTAGACGCAAATATTGGTGTGAGAGCTAATTCAATCAAGGAAACACTGCATGTTGGTGAAGGGCATATTGAAGAAGGATCAGCCGAGTCATTCTTGTGGGAGAACAACTCCATTTGGCTCACTAACTTCACACACCATCAGGCTTCCAACCAGCTCTCAAGGAAACTCAGTTTTCACACTCTATGCTTAGTGCCCTTTGAGTGCATTATCTAGGAATGAACCTGGTAGAACATCCCACACAAACGAATGCTCCACATGCGGGTTTCACATGCCACCAACTCCACATTGACAGGCAACTTCAGCGCCACAGCTGTTTTCAGATAGCCCTCAATGCAAAGGCTCTAGACGCAAATATTGGTGTGAGAGCTAATTCAATCAAGGAAACACTGCATGTTGGTGAAGGGCATATTGAAGAAGGATCAGCCGAGTGGTTCTTGTGGGAGAACAACTCCATTTGGCTCACTAACTTCACACACCATCAGGCTTCCAAGCAGCTCTCAAGGAAACTCAGTTTTCACACTCTATGCTTAGTGCCCTTTGAGTGCCTAGGACTGAAATGAACCTGGTAGAGCATCCCACACAAACGAATGCTCCACATGCGGGTTTCACATGCCACCAACTCCACATTGACAGGCAACTTCAGCGCCACAGCCGTTTTCAGATAGCCCTCAATGCAAAGGCTCTAGACGCAAATATTGGTGTGAGAGCTAATTCAATCAAGGAAACACTGCATGTTGGTGAAGGGCATATTGAAGAAGGATCAGCCGAGTGGTTCTTGTGGGAGAACAACTCCATTTGGCTCACTAACTTCACACACCATCAGGCTTCCAAGCAGCTCTCAAGGAAACTCAATTTTCACACTCTATGCTTAGTGCCCTTTGAGTGCATTATCTAGGAATGAACCTGGTAGAGCATCCCACACAAACGAATGCTCCACATGCCGGTTTCACATGCCAACAACTCCACATTCACAGGCAACTTCAGCGCCACAGGTGTTTTCAGATAGCCCTCAATGCAAAGGCTCTAGACGCAAATATTGGTGTGAGAGCTAATTCAATCAAGGAAACACTGCATGTTGGTGAAGGGCATATTGAAGAAGGATCAGCCGAGTGGTTCTTGTGGGAGAACAACTCCATTTGGCTCACTAACTTCACACACCATCAGGCTTCCAAGCAGCTCTCAAGGAAACTCAGTTTTCACACTCTATGCTTAGTGCCCTTTGAGTACCTAGGACTGACATGAAGCTTGGTGAGCATCCCACACAAACGAATGCTCCACATGCGGGTTTCACATGCCACCAACTCCACATTCACAGGCAACTTCAGCGCCACAGCCGTTTTCAGATAGCCCTCAATGCAAAGGCTCTAGACGCAAATATTGGTGTGAGAGCTAATTCAATCAAGGAAACACTGCATGTTGGTGAAGGGCATATTGAAGAAGGATCAGCCGAGTGGTTCTTGTGGGAGAACAACTCCATTTGGCTCACTAACTTCACACACCATCAGGCTTCCAAGCAGCTCTCAAGGAAACTCAGTTTTCACACTCTATGCTTAGTGCCCTTTGAGTGCATTATCTAGGAATGAACCTGGTAGAACATCCCACACAAACGAATGCTCCACATGCGGGTTTCACATGCCACCAACTCCACATTGACAGGCAACTTCAGCGCCACAGCTGTTTTCAGATAGCCCTCAATGCAAAGGCTCTAGACGCAAATATTGGTGTGAGAGCTAATTCAATCAAGGAAACACTGCATGTTGGTGAAGGGCATATTGAAGAAGGATCAGCCGAGTGGTTCTTGTGGGAGAACAAATCCATTTGGCTCACTAACTTCACACACCATCAGGCATCCAAGCAGCTCTCAAGGAAACTCAGTTTTCACACTCTATGCTTAGTGCCCTTTGAGTGCCTAGGACTGAAATGAAGCTTGGTGAGCATCCCACACAAACGAATGCTCCACATGCGGGTTTCACATGCCACCAACTCCACATTCACAGGCAACTTCAGCGCCACAGCCGTTTTCAGATAGCCCTCAATGCAAAGGCTCTAGACGCAAATATTGGTGTGAGAGCTAATTCAATCAAGGAAACACTGCATGTTGGTGAAGGGCATATTGAAGAAGGATCAGCCGAGTGGTTCTTGTGGGAGAACAACACCATTTGGCTCACTAACTTCACACACCATCAGGCATCCAAGCAGCTCTCAAGGAAACTCAGTTTTCACACTCTATGCTTAGTACCCTTTGAGTACGTAGGACTGAAATGAAGCTTGGTGAGCATCCCACACAAACGAATGCTCCACATGCGGGTTTCACATGCCACCAACTCCACATTCACAGGCAACTTCAGCGCCACAGCCAATTTCAGATAGCCCTCAATGCAAAGGCTCTAGACGCAAATATTGGTGTGAGAGCTAATTCAATCAAGGAAACACTGCATGTTGGTGAAGGGCATATTGAAGAAGGATCAGCCGAGTGGTTCTTGTGGGAGAACAACTCCATTTGGCTCACTAACTTCACACACCATCAGGCTTCCAAGCAGCTCTCAAGGAAACTCAGTTTTCACACTCTATGCTTAGTGCCCTTTGAGTGCATTATCTAGGAATGAACCTGGTAGAGCATCCCACACAAACGACTGCTCCACATGCGGGTTTCACATGCCACCAACTCCACATTCACAGGCAACTTCAGCGCCACAGGTGTTTTCAGATAGCCCTCAATGCAAAGGCTCTAGACGCAAATATTGGTGTGAGAGCTAATTCAATCAAGGAAACACTGCATGTTGGTGAAGGGCATATTGAAGAAGGATCAGCCGAGTGGTTCTTGTGGGAGAACAACTCCATTTGGCTCACTAACTTCACACACCATCAGGCATCCAAGCAGCTCTCAAGGAAACTCAGTTTTCACACTCTATGCTTAGTGCCCTTTGAGTGCCTAGGACTGAAATGAAGCTTGGTGAGCATCCCACACAAACGAATGCTCCACATGCGGGTTTCACATGCCAACAACTCCACATTCACAGGCAACTTCAGCGCCACAGCCGTTTTCAGATAGCCCTCAATGCAAAGGCTCTAGACGCAAATATTGGTGTGAGAGCTAATTCAATCAAGGAAACACTGCATGTTGGTGAAGGGCATATTGAAGAAGGATCAGCCGAGTGGTTCTTGTGGGAGAACAACACCATTTGGCTCACTAACTTCACACACCATCAGGCATCCAAGCAGCTCTCAAGGAAACTCAGTTTTCACACTCTATGCTTAGTACCCTTTGAGTACGTAGGACTGAAATGAAGCTTGGTGAGCATCCCACACAAACGAATGCTCCACATGCGGGTTTCACATGCCACCAACTCCACATTCACAGGCAACTTCAGCGCCACAGCCAATTTCAGATAGCCCTCAATGCAAAGGCTCTAGACGCAAATATTGGTGTGAGAGCTAATTCAATCAAGGAAACACTGCATGTTGGTGAAGGGCATATTGAAGAAGGATCAGCCGAGTGGTTCTTGTGGGAGAACAACTCCATTTGGCTCACTAACTTCACATACCATCAGGCTTCCAAGCAGCTCTCAAGGAAACTCAGTTTTCACACTCTATGCTTAGTGCCTTTGAGTGCCTAGGACTGAAATGAAGCTTGGTGAGCATCCAACACAAACGAATGCTCCACATGCGGGTTTCACATGCCAACAACTCCACATTCACAGGCAACTTCAGCGCCACAGCCGTTTTCAGATAGCCCTCAATGCAAAGACTCTAGACGCAAATATTGGTGTGAGAGCTAATTCAATCAAGGAAACACTGCATGTTGGTGAAGGGCATATTGAAGAAGGATCAGCCGAGTGGTTCTTGTGGGAGAACAACTCCATTTGGCTCACTAACTTCACACACCATCAGGCTTCCAAGCAGCTCTCAAGGAAACTCAGTTTTCACACTCTATGCTTAGTGCCCTTTGAGTGCATTATCTAGGAATGAACCTGGTAGAACATCCCACACAAACGAATGCTCCACATGCGGGTTTCACATGCCACCAACTCCACATTGACAGGCAACTTCAGCGCCACAGCTGTTTTCAGATAGCCCTCAATGCAAAGGCTCTAGACGCAAATATTGGTGTGAGAGCTAATTCAATCAAGGAAACACTGCATGTTGGTGAAGGGCATATTGAAGAAGGATCAGCCGAGTGGTTCTTGTGGGAGAACAACTCCATTTGGCTCACTAACTTCACACACCATCAGGCTTCCAAGCAGCTCTCAAGGAAACTCAGTTTTCACACTCTATGCTTAGTGCCCTTTGAGTGCCTAGGACTGAAATGAACCTGGTAGAGCATCCCACACAAACGAATGCTCCACATGCGGGTTTCACATGCCACCAACTCCACATTCACAGGCAACTTCAGCGCCACAGCCGTTTTCAGATAGCCCTCAATGCAAAGGCTCTAGACACAAATATTGGTGTGAGAGCTAATTCAATCAAGGAAACACTTCATGTTTGTGAAGGGCATATTGAAGAAGGATCAGCCGAGTGGTTCTTGTGGGAGAACAACTCCATTTGGCTCACTAACTTCACACTCCATCAGGCTTCCAAGCAGCTCTCAAGGAAACTCAATTTTCACACTCTATGCTTAGTGCCCTTTGAGCTCATTATCTAGGAATGAACCTTGTAGAGCATCCCACACAAACGAATGCTCCACATGCGGGTTTCACATGCCAACAACTCCACATTCACAGGCAACTTCAGCGCCACAGCCGTTTTCAGATAGCCCTCAATGCAAAGGCTCTAGACGCAAATATTGGTGTGAGAGCTAATTCAATCAAGGAAACACTGCATGTTGGTGAAGGGCATATTGAAGAAGGATCAGCCGAGTGGTTCTTGTGGGAGAACAACACCATTTGGCTCACTAACTTCACACACCATCAGGCTTCCAAGCAGCTCTCAAGGAAACTCAGTTTTCACACTCTATGCTTAGTACCCTTTGAGTACGTAGGACTGAAATGAAGCTTGGTGAGCATCCCACACAAACGAATGCTCCACATGCGGGTTTCACATGCCACCAACTCCACATTCACAGGCAACTTCAGCGCCACAGCCAATTTCAGATAGCCCTCAATGCAAAGGCTCTAGACGCAAATATTGGTGTGAGAGCTAATTCAATCAAGGAAACACTGCATGTTGGTGAAGGGCATATTGAAGAAGGATCAGCCGAGTGGTTCTTGTGGGAGAACAACTCCATTTGGCTCACTAACTTCACACACCATCAGGCTTCCAAGCAGCTCTCAAGGAAACTCAGTTTTCACACTCTATGCTTAGTGCCCTTTGAGTGCCTAGGACTGAAATGAACCTGGTAGAGCATCCCACACAAACGAATGCTCCACATGCGGGTTTCACATGCCACCAACTCCACATTGACAGGCAACTTCAGCGCCACAGCCGTTTTCAGATAGCCCTCAATGCAAAGGCTCTAGACACAAATATTGGTGTGAGAGCTAATTCAATCAAGGAAACACTTCATGTTTGTGAAGGGCATATTGAAGAAGGATCAGCCGAGTGGTTCTTGTGGGAGAACAACTCCATTTGGCTCACTAACTTCACACTCCATCAGGCTTCCAAGCAGCTCTCAAGGAAACTCAATTTTCACACTCTATGCTTAGTGCCCTTTGAGTGCATTATCTAGGAATGAACCTGGTAGAGCATCCCACACAAACGACTGCTCCACATGCGGGTTTCACATGCCACCAACTCCACATTCACAGGCAACTTCAGCGCCACAGGTGTTTTCAGATAGCCCTCAATGCAAAGGCTCTAGACGCAAATATTGGTGTGAGAGCTAATTCAATCAAGGAAACACTGCATGTTGGTGAAGGGCATATTGAAGAAGGATCAGCCGAGTGGTTCTTGTGGGAGAACAACTCCATTTGGCTCACTAACTTCACACACCATCAGGCTTCCAAGCAGCTCTCAAGGAAACTCAGTTTTCACACTCTATGCTTAGTGCCCTTTGAGTACCTAGGACTGACATGAAGCTTGGTGAGCATCCCACACAAACGAATGCTCCACATGCGGGTTTCACATGCCACCAACTCCACATTGACAGGCAACTTCAGCGCCACAGCCGTTTTCAGATAGCCCTCAATGCAAAGGCTCTAGACGCAAATATTGGTGTGGGAGCTAATTCAATCAAGGAAACACTGCTTGTTGGTGAAGGGCATATTGAAGAAGGATCAGCCGAGTGGTTCTTGTGGGAGAACAACTCCATTTGGCTCACTAACTTCACACACCATCAGGCTTCTAAGCAGCTCTCAAGGAAACTCAGTTTTCACACTCTATGCTTAGTGCCCTTTGAGTGCATGATCTAGGAATGAACCTGGTAGAACATCCCACACAAACGAATGCTCCACATGCGGGTTTCACATGCCACCAACTCCACATTGACAGGCAACTTCAGCGCCACAGCTGTTTTCAGATTGCCCTCAATGCAAAGGCTCTAGACGCAAATATTGGTGTGAGAGCTAATTCAATCAAGGAAACACTGCATGTTGGTGAAGGGCATATTGAAGAAGGATCAGCCAAGTGGTTCTTGTGGGAGAACAACTCCATTTGGCTCACTAACTTCACACACCATCAGGCATCCAAGCAGCTCTCAAGGAAACTCAGTTTTCACACTCTATGCTTAGTGCCCTTTGAGTGCCTAGGACTGAAATGAAGCTTGGTGAGCATCCCACACAAACGAATGCTCCACATGCGGGTTTCACATGCCACCAACTCCACATCACAGGCAACTTCAGCGCCACAGCCGTTTTCAGATAGCCCTCAATGCAAAGGCTCTAGACGCAAATATTGGTGTGAGAGCTAATTCAATCAAGGAAACACTGCATGTTGGTGAAGGGCATATTGAAGAAGGATCAGCCGAGTGGTTCTTGTGGGAGAACAACTCCATTTGGCTCACTAACTTCACACACCATCAGGCTTCCAAGCAGCTCTCAAGGAAACTCAGTTTTCACACTCGATGCTTAGTGCCCTTTGAGTGCATGATCTAGGAATGAACCTGGTAGAACATCCCACACAAACGAATGCTCCACATGCGGGTTTCACATGCCACCAACTCCACATTGACAGGCAACTTCAGCGCCACAGCTGTTTTCAGATTGCCCTCAATGCAAAGGCTCTAGACGCAAATATTGGTGTGAGAGCTAATTCAATCAAGGAAACACTGCATGTTGGTGAAGGGCATATTGAAGAAGGATCAGCCAAGTGGTTCTTGTGGGAGAACAACTCCATTTGGCTCACTAACTTCACACACCATCAGGCATCCAAGCAGCTCTCAAGGAAACTCAGTTTTCACACTCTATGCTTAGTGCCCTTTGAGTGCCTAGGACTGAAATGAAGCTTGGTGAGCATCCCACACAAACGAATGCTCCACATGCGGGTTTCACATGCCACCAACTCCACATCACAGGCAACTTCAGCGCCACAGCCGTTTTCAGATAGCCCTCAATGCAAAGGCTCTAGACGCAAATATTGGTGTGAGAGCTAATTCAATCAAGGAAACACTGCATGTTGGTGAAGGGCATATTGAAGAAGGATCAGCCGAGTGGTTCTTGTGGGAGAACAACTCCATTTGGCTCACTAACTTCACACACCATCAGGCTTCCAAGCAGCTCTCAAGGAAACTCAGTTTTCACACTCTATGCTTCGTGCCCTTTGAGTGCATTATCTAGGAATGAACCTGGTAGAGCATGCCACACAAACGACTGCTCCACATGCGGGTTTCACATGCCACCAACTCCACATTCACAGGCAACTTCAGCGCCACAGCCGTTTTCAGATAGCCCTCAATGCAAAGGCTCTAGACGCAAATATTGGTGTGAGAGCTAATTCAATCAAGGAAACACTGCATGTTGGTGAAGGGCATATTGAAGAAGGATCAGCCGAGTGGTTCTTGTGGGAGAACAACTCCATTTGGCTCACTAACTTCACACACCATCAGGCTTCCAAGCAGCTCTCAAGGAAACTCAGTTTTCACACTCTATGCTTAGTGCCCTTTGAGTGCCTAGGACTGAAATGAACCTGGTAGAGCATCCCACACAAACGAATGCTCCACATGCGGGTTTCACATGCCACCAACTCCACATTCACAGGCAACTTCAGCGCCACAGCCGTTTTCAGATAGCCCTCAATGCAAAGGCTCTAGACACAAATATTGGTGTGAGAGCTAATTCAATCAAGGAAACACTGCATGTTTGTGAAGGGCATATTGAAGAAGGATCAGCCGAGTGGTTCTTGTGGGAGAACAACTCCATTTGGCTCACTAACTTCACACACCATCAGGCTTCCAAGCAGCTCTCAAGGAAACTCAATTTTCACACTCTATGCTTAGTGCCCTTTGAGTGCATTATCTAGGAATGAACCTGGTAGAGCATCCCACACAAACGAATGCTCCACATGCGGGTTTCACATGCCACCAACTCCACATTCACAGGCAACTTCAGCGCCACAGCCGTTTTCAGATAGCCCTCAATGCAAAGGCTCTAGACGCAAATATTGGTGTGAGAGCTAATTCAATCAAGGAAACACTGCATGTTGGTGAAGGGCATATTGAAGAAGGATCAGCCGAGTGGTTCTTGTGGGAGAATAACTCCATTTGGCTCACTAACTTCACACACCATCAGGCTTCCAACCAGCTCTCAAGGAAACTCAGTTTTCACACTCGATGCTTAGTGCCCTTTGAGTACCTAGGACTGAAATGAAGTTTGGTGAGCATCCCACACAAACGAATGCTCCACATGCGGGTTTCACATGCCACCAACTCCACATTCACAGGCAACTTCAGCGCCACAGCCGTTTTCAGATAGCCCTCAATGCAAAGGCTCTAGACGCAAATATTGGTGTGAGAGCTAATTCAATCAATGAAACACTGCATGTTGGTGAAGGGCATATTGAAGAAGGATCAGCCGAGTGGTTCTTGTGGGAGAATAACTCCATTTGGCTCACTAACTTCACACACCATCAGGCTTCCAACCAGCTCTCAAGGAAACTAAGTTTTCACACTCGATGCTTAGTGCCCTTTGAGTACCTAGGACTGAAATGAAGCTTGGTGAGCATCCCACACAAACGAATGCTCCACATGTGGGTTTCACATGCCACCAACTCCACATTCACAGGCAACTTCAGCGCCACAGCTGTTTTCAGATAGCCCTCAATGCAAAGGCTCTAGACGCAAATATTGGTGTGGGGGATAATTCAATCAAGGAAACACTGCATGTTGGTGAAGGGCATATTGAAGAAGGATCAGCCGAGTGGTTCTTGTGGGAGAACAACTCCATTTGGCTCACTAACTTCACACACCATCAGGCATCCAAGCAGCTCTCAAGGAAACTCAGTTTTCACACTCTATGCTTAGTGCCCTTTGAGTGCCTAGGACTGAAATGAACCTGGTAGAGCATCCCACACAAACGAATGCTCCACATGCGGGTTTCACATGCCACCAACTCCACATTGACAGGCAACTTCAGCGCCACAGCCGTTTTCAGATAGCCCTCAATGCAAAGGCTCTAGACACAAATATTGGTGTGAGAGCTAATTCAATCAAGGAAACACTTCATGTTTGTGAAGGGCATATTGAAGAAGGATCAGCCGAGTGGTTCTTGTGGGAGAACAACTCCATTTGGCTCACTAACTTCACACTCCATCAGGCTTCCAAGCAGCTCTCAAGGAAACTCAGTTTTCACACTCTATGCTTAGTGCCCTTTGAGTACCTAGGACTGACATGAAGCTTGGTGAGCATCCCACACAAACGAATGCTCCACATGCGGGTTTCACATGCCACCAACTCCACATTCACAGGCAACTTCAGCGCCACAGCCGTTTTCAGATAGCCCTCAATGCAAAGGCTCTAGACGCAAATATTGGTGTGAGAGCTAATTCAATCAAGGAAACACTGCATGTTGGTGAAGGGCATATTGAAGAAGGATCAGCCGAGTGGTTCTTGTGGGAGAACAACTCCATTTGGCTCACTAACTTCACACACCATCAGGCTTCCAAGCAGCTCTCAAGGAAACTCAGTTTTCACACTCTATGCTTAGTGCCCTTTGAGTGCATTATCTAGGAATGAACCTGGTAGAACATCCCACACAAACGAATGCTCCACATGCGGGTTTCACATGCCACCAACTCCACATTGACAGGCAACTTCAGCGCCACAGCTGTTTTCAGATTGCCCTCAATGCAAAGGCTCTAGACGCAAATATTGGTGTGAGAGCTAATTCAATCAAGGAAACACTGCATGTTGGTGAAGGGCATATTGAAGAAGGATCAGCCAAGTGGTTCTTGTGGGAGAACAACTCCATTTGGCTCACTAACTTCACACACCATCAGGCATCCAAGCAGCTCTCAAGGAAACTCAATTTTCACACTCTATGCTTAGTACCCTTTGAGGACCTAGGACTGAAATGAAGCTTGGTGAGCATCCCACACAAACGAATGCTCCACATGCGGGTTTCACATGCCACCAACTCCACATCACAGGCAACTTCAGCGCCACAGCCGTTTTCAGATAGCCCTCAATGCAAAGGCTCTAGACGCAAATATTGGTGTGAGAGCTAATTCAATCAAGGAAACACTGCATGTTGGTGAAGGGCATATTGAAGAAGGATCAGCCGAGTGGTTCTTGTGGGAGAACAACTCCATTTGGCTCACTAACTTCACACACCATCAGGCTTCCAAGCAGCTCTCAAGGAAACTCAGTTTTCACACTCGATGCTTAGTGCCCTTTGAGTGCATGATCTAGGAATGAACCTGGTAGAACATCCCACACAAACGAATGCTCCACATGCGGGTTTCACATGCCACCAACTCCACATTGACAGGCAACTTCAGCGCCACAGCTGTTTTCAGATTGCCCTCAATGCAAAGGCTCTAGACGCAAATATTGGTGTGAGAGCTAATTCAATCAAGGAAACACTGCATGTTGGTGAAGGGCATATTGAAGAAGGATCAGCCAAGTGGTTCTTGTGGGAGAACAACTCCATTTGGCTCACTAACTTCACACACCATCAGGCATCCAAGCAGCTCTCAAGGAAACTCAGTTTTCACACTCTATGCTTAGTGCCCTTTGAGTGCCTAGGACTGAAATGAAGCTTGGTGAGCATCCCACACAAACGAATGCTCCACATGCGGGTTTCACATGCCACCAACTCCACATCACAGGCAACTTCAGCGCCACAGCCGTTTTCAGATAGCCCTCAATGCAAAGGCTCTAGACGCAAATATTGGTGTGAGAGCTAATTCAATCAAGGAAACACTGCATGTTGGTGAAGGGCATATTGAAGAAGGATCAGCCGAGTGGTTCTTGTGGGAGAACAACTCCATTTGGCTCACTAACTTCACACACCATCAGGCTTCCAAGCAGCTCTCAAGGAAACTCAGTTTTCACACTCGATGCTTAGTGCCCTTTGAGTGCATTATCTAGGAATGAACCTGGTAGAGCATGCCACACAAACGACTGCTCCACATGCGGGTTTCACATGCCACCAACTCCACATTCACAGGCAACTTCAGCGCCACAGCCGTTTTCAGATAGCCCTCAATGCAAAGGCTCTAGACGCAAATATTGGTGTGAGAGCTAATTCAATCAAGGAAACACTGCATGTTGGTGAAGGGCATATTGAAGAAGGATCAGCCGAGTGGTTCTTGTGGGAGAACAACTCCATTTGGCTCACTAACTTCACACACCATCAGGCTTCCAAGCAGCTCTCAAGGAAACTCAGTTTTCACACTCTATGCTTAGTGCCCTTTGAGTGCCTAGGACTGAAATGAACCTGGTAGAGCATCCCACACAAACGAATGCTCCACATGCGGGTTTCACATGCCACCAACTCCACATTCACAGGCAACTTCAGCGCCACAGCCGTTTTCAGATAGCCCTCAATGCAAAGGCTCTAGACGCAAATATTGGTGTGAGAGCTAATTCAATCAAGGAAACACTGCATGTTTGTGAAGGGCATATTGAAGAAGGATCAGCCGAGTGGTTCTTGTGGGAGAACAACTCCATTTGGCTCACTAACTTCACACACCATCAGGCTTCCAAGCAGCTCTCAAGGAAACTCAATTTTCACACTCTATGCTTAGTGCCCTTTGAGTGCATTATCTAGGAATGAACCTGGTAGAGCATCCCACACAAACGAATGCTCCACATGCGGGTTTCACATGCCACCAACTCCACATTCACAGGCAACTTCAGCGCCACAGCCGTTTTCAGATAGCCCTCAATGCAAAGGCTCTAGACGCAAATATTGGTGTGAGAGCTAATTCAATCAAGGAAACACTGCATGTTGGTGAAGGGCATATTGAAGAAGGATCAGCCGAGTGGTTCTTGTGGGAGAATAACTCCATTTGGCTCACTAACTTCACACACCATCAGGCTTCCAAGCAGCTCTCAAGGAAACTCAGTTTTCACACTCGATGCTTAGTGCCCTTTGAGTACCTAGGACTGAAATGAAGTTTGGTGAGCATCCCACACAAACGAATGCTCCACATGCGGGTTTCACATGCCACCAACTCCACATTCACAGGCAACTTCAGCGCCACAGCCGTTTTCAGATAGCCCTCAATGCAAAGGCTCTAGACGCAAATATTGGTGTGAGAGCTAATTCAATCAAGGAAACACTGCATGTTGGTGAAGGGCATATTGAAGAAGGATCAGCCGAGTGGTTCTTGTGGGAGAATAACTCCATTTGGCTCACTAACTTCACACACCATCAGGCTTCCAACCAGCTCTCAAGGAAACTCAGTTTTCACACTCGATGCTTAGTGCCCTTTGAGTACCTAGGACTGAAATGAAGCTTGGTGAGCATCCCACACAAACGAATGCTCCACATGTGGGTTTCACATGCCACCAACTCCACATTCACAGGCAACTTCAGCGCCACAGCTGTTTTCAGATAGCCCTCAATGCAAAGGCTCTAGACGCAAATATTGGTGTGGGGGATAATTCAATCAAGGAAACACTGCATGTTGGTGAAGGGCATATTGAAGAAGGATCAGCCGAGTGGTTCTTGTGGGAGAACAACTCCATTTGGCTCACTAACTTCACACACCATCAGGCATCCAAGCAGCTCTCAAGGAAACTCAGTTTTCACACTCTATGCTTAGTGCCCTTTGAGTGCCTAGGACTGAAATGAAGCTTGGTGAGCATCCCACACAAACGAATGCTCCACATGCGGGTTTCACATGCCATCAACTCCACATCACAGGCAACTTCAGCGCCACAGCCGTTTTCAGATAGCCCTCAATGCAAAGGTTCTAGACGCAAATATTGGTGTGAGAGCTAATTCAATCAAGGAAACACTGCATGTTGGTGAAGGGCATATTGAAGAAGGATCAGCCGAGTGGTTCTTGTGGGAGAACAACTCCATTTGGCTCACTAACTTCACACACCATCAGGCTTCCAAGCAGCTCTCAAGGAAACTCAGTTTTCACACTCGATGCTTAGTGCCCTTTGAGTGCAGAATCTAGGAATGAACCTGGTAGAACATCCCACACAAACGAATGCTCCACATGCGGGTTTCACATGCCACCAACTCCACATTGACAGGCAACTTCAGCGCCACAGCTGTTTTCAGATAGCCCTCAATGCAAAGGCTCTAGACGCAAATATTGGTGTGAGAGCTAATTCAATCAAGGAAACACTGCATGTTGGTGAAGGGCATATTGAAGAAGGATCAGCCAAGTGGTTCTTGTGGGAGAACAACTCCATTTGGCTCACTAACTTCACACACCATCAGGCTTCCAAGCAGCTCTCAAGGAAACTCAGTTTTCACACTCTATGCTTAGTGCCCTTTGAGTGCCTAGGACTGAAATGAAGCTTGGTGAGCATCCCACACAAACGAATGCTCCACATGCGGGTTTCACATGCCACCAACTCCACATCACAGGCAACTTCAGCGCCACAGCCGTTTTCAGATAGCCCTCAATGCAAAGGCTCTATACGCAAATATTGGTGTGAGAGCTAATTCAATCAAGGAAACACTGCATGTTGGTGAAGGGCATATTGAAGAAGGATCAGCCGAGTGGTTCTTGTGGGAGAACAACTCCATTTGGCTCACTAACTTCACACACCATCAGGCTTCCAAGCAGCTCTCAAGGAAACTCAGTTTTCACACTCGATGCTTAGTGCCCTTTGAGTGCATTATCTAGGAATGAACCTGGTAGAGCATGCCACACAAACGACTGCTCCACATGCGGGTTTCACATGCCACCAACTCCACATTCACAGGCAACTTCAGCGCCACAGCCGTTTTCAGTTAGCCCTCAATGCAAAGGCTCTAGACGCAAATATTGGTGTGAGAGCTAATTCAATCAAGGAAACACTGCATGTTGGTGAAGGGCATATTGAAGAAGGATCAGCCGAGTGGTTCTTGTGGGAGAACAACTCCATTTGGCTCACTAACTTCACACACCATCAGGCTTCCAAGCAGCTCTCAAGGAAACTCAGTTTTCACACTCTATGCTTAGTGCCCTTTGAGTGCACGATCTAGGAATGAACCTGGTAGAACATCCAACACAAACGAATGCTCCACATGCGGGTTTCACATGCCACCAACTCCACATTCACAGGCAACTTCAGCGCCACAGGTGTTTTCAGATAGCCCTCAATGCAAAGGCTCTAGACGCAAATATTGGTGTGGGGGATAATTCAATCAAGGAAACACTGCATGTTGGTGAAGGGCATATTGAAGAAGGATCAGCCGAGTGGTTCTTGTGGGAGAACAGCTCCATTTGGCTCACTAACTTCACACACCATCAGGCTTCCAAGCAGCTCTCAAGGAAACTCAGTTTGCACACTCGATGCTTAGTGCCCTTTGAGTGCATTATCTAGGAATGAACCTGGTAGAGCATCCCACACAAACGAATGCTGCACATGCGGGTTTCACATGCCACCAACTCCACATTCACAGGCAAGTTCGGCGCCACAGCCGTTTTCAGATAGCCCTCAATGCAAAGGCTCTAGACGCAAATATTGGTGTGAGAGCTAATTCAATCAAGGAAACACTGCATGTTGGTGAAGGGCATATTGAAGAAGGATCAGCCGAGTCGTTCTTGTGGGAGAACAACTCCATTTGGCTCACTAACTTCACACACCATCAGGCTTCCAACCAGCTCTCAAGGAAACTCAGTTTTCACACTCGATGCTTAGTGCCCTTTGAGTACCTAGGACTGAAATGAAGCTTGGTGTGCATCCCACACAAACGAATGCTCCACATGTGGGTTTCACATGCCACCAACTCCACATTCACAGGCAACTTCAGCGCCACAGCCGTTTTCAGATAGCCCTCAATGCAAAGGCTCTAGACGCAAATATTGGTGTGGGGGATAATTCAATCAAGGAAACACTGCATGTTGGTGAAGGGCATATTGAAGAAGGATCAGCCGAGTGGTTCTTGTGGGAGAACAACTCAATTTGGCTCACTAACTTCACACACCATCAGGCATCCAAGCAGCTCTCAAGGAAACTCAGTTTGCACACTCGATGCTTAGTGCCCTTTGAGTGCCTAGGACTGAAATGAAGCTGGTGAGAATCCCACACAAACGAATGCTCCACATGCGGGTTTCACATGCCACCAACTCCACATTCACAGGCAACTTCAGCACCACAGCCGTTTTCAGATAGCCCTCAATGCAAAGGCTCTAGACGCAAATATTGGTGTGAGAGCTAATTCAATCAAGGACACTGCATGTTGGTGAAGGGCATATTGAAGAAGGATCAGCCGAGTGGTTCTTGTGGGAGAACAACTCCATTTGGCTCACTAACTTCACACACCATCAGGCTTCCAAGCAGCTCTCAAGGAAACTCAGTTTGCACACTCAATGCTTAGTGCCCTTTGAGTGCATTATCTAGGAATGAACCTGGTAGAGCATGCCACAGAAACGAATGCTCCACATGCGGGTTTCACATGCCACCAACTCCACATTCACAGGCAACTTCAGCGCCACAGCCGTTTTCAGATAGCCCTCAATGCAAAGGCTCTAGACGCAAATATTGGTGTGAGAGCTAATTCAATCAAGGAAACACTGCATGTTGGTGAAGGGCATATTGAAGAAGGATCAGCCAAGTGGTTCTTGTGGGAGAACAACTCCATTTGGCTCACTAACTTCACACACCATCAGGCTTCCAAGCAGCTCTCAAGGAAACTCAGTTTGCACACTCGATGCTTAGTGCCCTTTGAGTGCATGATCTAGGAATGAACCTGGTAGAACATCCAACACAAACGAATGCTCCACATGCGGGTTTCACATGCCACCAACTCCACATTCACAGGCAACTTCAGCGCCACAGGTGTTTTCAGATAGCCCTCAATGCAAAGGCTCTAGACGCAAATATTGGTGTGGGGGATAATTCAATCAAGGAAACACTGCATGTTGGTGAAGGGCATATTGAAGAAGGATCAGCCGAGTGGTTCTTGTGGGAGAACAGCTCCATTTGGCTCACTAACTTCACACACCATCAGGCTTCCAAGCAGCTCTCAAGGAAACTCAGTTTGCACACTCGATGCTTAGTGCCCTTTGAGTGCATTATCTAGGAATGAACCTGGTAGAGCATCCCACACAAACGAATGCTCCACATGCGGGTTTCACATGCCACCAACTCCACATTCACAGGCAAGTTCGGCGCCACAGCCGTTTTCAGATAGCCCTCAATGCAAAGGCTCTATACGCAAATATTGGTGTGAGAGCTAATTCAATCAAGGAAACACTGCATGTTGGTGAAGGGCATATTGAAGAAGGATCAGCA
>NW_026699234.1:0-67881 GCF_030435755.1 Ochotona princeps | reverse complement strand
TGGGAGAACAACTCCATTTGGCTCACTAACTTCACACACCATCAGGCTTCCAAGCAGCTCTCAAGGAAACTCAGTTTTCACACTCTATGTTTAGTGCCCTTTGAGTGCATTATCTAGGAATGAACCTGGTAGAGCATCCCACACAAACGAATGCTCCACATGCGGGTTTCAACATGCCACCAACTCCACATTCACAGGCAACTTCAGCGCCACAGCCGTTTTCAGATAGCCCTCAATGCAAAGGCTCTAGACGCAAATATTGGTGTGAGAGCTAATTCAATTCAAGGAAACACTGCATGTTGGTGAAGGGCATATTGAAGAAGGATCAGCTGAGTGGTTCTTGTGGGAGAACAACTCCATTTGGCTCACTAAACTTCACACACCATCCAGGCTTCCAAAGCAGCTCTCAAGGAAACTCAGTTTTCACACTCTATGCTTAGTGCCCTTTGAGTGCCTAGGACTGAAATGAAGCTTGGTCAGCATCCCACACAAACGAATGCTCCACATGTGGGTTTCACATGCCACCAACTCCACATTCACAGGCAACTTCAGCGCCACAGCCATTTTCAGATAGCCCTCAATGCAAAGGCTCTAGACGCAAATGTTGGTGTGAGAGCTAATTCAATCAAGGAAACACTGCATGTTGTGAAGGGCATATTGAAGAAGGATCAGCCGAGTGGTTCTTGTGGGAGAACAACTCCATTTGGCTCAGTAACTTCACACACCATCAGGCTTCCAAGCAGCTCTCAAGGAAACTCAGTTTTCAAACTCTATGCTTAGTGCCCTTTGAGTGAATTATCTAGGCAAAGAAACTGGTAGAGCATCCCACACAAACGAATGCTCCACATGCGGGTTTCACATGACCACCAACTCCACATTCACAGGCAACTTCAGCGCCACAGCCGTTTTCAGATAGGCCCTCAATGCAAATGCTCTAGACGCAAATATTGGTGTGAGAGCTAATTCAATCAAGGAAACACTGCATGTTGGTGAAGGGCATATTGAAGAAGGATCAGCTGAGTGGTTCTTGTGGGAGAACAACTCCATTTGGCTCACTAACTTCACACACCATCAGGCTTCCAAGCAGCTCTCAAGGAAACTCAGTTTTCACACTCTATGCTTAGTGCCCTTTGAGTGCATTATCTAGGAATTGCACCTGGTAGAGCATCCCACACAAACGAATGCTCCACATGCGGGTTTCACATGCCACCAACTCCACATTCTCACGCAACTTCAGCGCCACAGCCGTTTTCAGATAGCCCTCAATGCAAAGGCTCTAGACGCAAATATTGGTGTGAGAGCTAATTCAATCAAGGAAACACTGCATGTTGGTGAAGGGCATATTGAAGAAGGATCAGCCGAGTGGTTCTTGTGTTAGAACAACTCCATTTGGCTCACTAACTTCACACACCATCAGGCTTCCAAGCAGCTCTCAAGGAAACTCAGTTTTCACACTCTATGCTTAGTGTCATTTGAGTGCCTAGGACTGAAAAGATTTTGGAGAGCATCCCATAGAAACGAATGCTCCACATGCGGGTTTCACATGCCACCAACTCCACATTCACAGGCAACTTCAGCGCCACAGCCGTTTTCAGATAGCCCTCAATGCAAAGGCTCTAGACGCAAATATTGGTGTGAGAGCTAATTCAATCAAGGAAACACTGCATGTTGGTGAAGGGCATATTGAAGAAGGATCAGCCGAGTGGTTGTTGTTGGAGAACAACTCCATTTGGCTCACTAACTTCACACACCATCAGGCTTCCAAGCAGCTCTCAAGGAAACTCAGTTTTCACACTCTATGCTTAGTGCCCTTTGAGTCCATTATCTAGGATTGAACCTGGTAGAGCATCCCACACAAACGAATGCTCCACATGCGGGTTTCACATGCCACCAACTCCACATTCACAGGCAACTTCAGCGCCACAGCCATTTTCAGATAGCCCTCAATGCAAAGGCTCTAGACGCAAATATTGGTGTGAGAGCTAATTCAATCAACGAAACACTGCATGTTGGTGAAGGGCGTATTGAAGAAGGTTCAGCCGAGTGGTTCTTGTGGGAGAACAACTCCATTTGGCTCACCTAACTTCACACACCATCAGGCTTCCAAGCAGCTCTCAAGGAAACTCAGTTTTCACACTCTATGCTTAGTGCCCTTTGAGTGCATTAGCTAGGATTGAACCTGGTAGAGCATCCCACACAAACGAATGCTCCACATGCGGGTTTCACATGCCACCAACTCCTCATTCTCAGGCAACTTCAGCGCCACAGCCGTTTTCAGATAGCTCTCAATGCAAAGGCTCTAGACGCAAATATTGGTGTGAGAGCTAATTCAATCAAGGCAACACTGCATGTTGGTGAAGGGCATATTGAAGAAGGATCAGCCGAGTGGTTCTTGTGGGAGAACAACTCCATTTGGCTCACTAACTTCACACACCATCAGGCTTCAAGCAGCTCTCAAGGAAACTCAATATTCACACTCTATGCTTAGTGCCCTTTGAGTGCATTATCTAGAATTGCACCTGGTAGAGCATCCCACACAAACGAATGCTCCACATGCGGGTTTCACATGCCACCAACTCCACATTCTCAGGCAACTTCAGCGCCACAGCCGTTTTCAGATAGCCCTCAATGCAAAGGCTCTAGACGCAAATATTGGTGTGAGAGCTAATTCAATCAAGGAAACACTGCATGTTGGTGAAGGGCATATTGAAGAAGGATCAGCCGAGTGGTTCTTGTGGGAGAACAACTCCATTTGGCTCACTAACTTCACACACCATCAGGCTTCAAAGCAGCTCTCAAGGAAACTCAGTTTTCACACTCAATGCTTAGTGCCCTTTGAGTCCATTATCAAGGAATGAACCAGGTCGAGCATCCCACACAAACGAATGCTCCACATGTGGGTTTCACATGCCACCAACTCCACATTCTCAGGCAACTTCAGCGCCACAGCCGTTTTCAGATAGCTCTCAATGCAAAGGCTCTAGACCCAAATATTGGTGTGAGAGCTAATTCAATCAAGGAAACACTGCATGTTGGTGAAGGGCATATTGAAGAAGGATCAGCCGAGTGGTTCTTGTGGGAGAACAACTCCATTTGGCTCACTAACTTCACACACCATCAGGCTTCCAAGCAGCTCTCAAGGAAACTCAGTTTTCACACTCTATGCTTAGTGCCCTTTGAGTGCATTATCTAGGAATGAACCTGGTAGAGCATCCCACACAAACGAATGCTCCACATGCGGGTTTCACATGCCACCAACTCCACATTCACAGGCAACTTCAGCGCCACAGCCGTTTTCAGATAGCCCTCAATGCAAAGACTCTAGACGCAAATATTGGTGTGAGAGCTAATTCAATCAAGGAAACACTGCATGTTGGTGAAGGGCATATTGAAGAAGGATCAGCCGAGTGGTTCTTGTGGGAGAACAACTCCATTTGGCTCACTAACTTCACACACCATCAGGCTTCCAAGCAGCTCTCAAGGAAACTCAGTTTTCACACTCTATGCTTAGTGCCCTTTGAGTCCATTATCAAGGAATGAACCAGGTAGAGCATCCCACACAAACGAATGCTCCACATGCGGGTTTCACATGCCACCAACTCCACATTCACAGGCAACTTCAGCGCCACAGCCATTTTCAGATAGCCCTCAATGCAAAGGCTCTAACACGCAAATATTTGTGTGAGAGCTAATTCAATCAAGGAAACACTGCATGTGGTGAAGGGCATATTGAAGA
Organism: Ochotona princeps; assembly: GCF_030435755.1. Lineage (NCBI taxonomy): Eukaryota > Metazoa > Chordata > Mammalia > Lagomorpha > Ochotonidae > Ochotona > Ochotona princeps. The sequence continues at coordinate 64,145 of NW_026699234.1, read as the reverse complement.
AGGATCAGCCGAGTGGTTCTTGTGGGAGAACAACTCCATTTGGCACACTAACTTCACACACCATCAGGCTTCCAAGCAGCTCTCAAGGAAACTGTTTACACACTCTATGTTTAGTGGCCTTTGAGTGAATTATCTAGGAACAAACTTGGTACAGCATCCCACACAAATGAATGCTCCACATGCGGGTTTTACGTGCCACCAACTCCACATTCACAGGCAACTTCAGTGCCACAGCCATTTTCAGATAGCCCTCAATGCCAAGGCTCTAGACGCAAATGTTGGTGTGAGAGCTAATTCAATCAAGGAAAACACTGCATGTTGGTGAAGGGGCATATTGAAGAAGGTTCAGCCGAGTGGTTCTTGTGGGAGAACAACTCCATTTTCCTCACTAACTTCACACACCATCAGGCTTCCAAGCAGCTCTCAAGGAAACTCAGTTTTCAAACTCTATGTTTAGTGCCCTTTGAGTGAATTATCTAGCAACAAACTTGGTAGAGCATCCCACACAAACGAATGCTCCACATGCGGGTTTCACGTACCACCAACTCCACATTCACAGGCAACTTCAGCGCCACAGCCGTTTTCAGATAGCCCTCAATGCAAAGGCTCTAGACGCAAATATTGGTGTGAGAGCTAATTCAATCAAGGAAACACTGCATGTTGGTGAAGGGCATATTGAAGAAGGATCAGCCGAGTGGTTCTTGTGGGAGAACAACTCCATTTGGCTCACTAACTTCACACACCATCAGGCTTCCATGCAGCTCTCAAGGAAACTCAGTTTTCACACTCTATGCTTAGTGCCCTTTGAGTGCATTAGCTAGGATTGAACCTGGTAGAGCATCCCACACAAACGAATGCTCCACATGCGGCTTTCACATGCCACCAACTCCTCATTCTCAGGCAACTTCAGCGCCACAGCCGTTTTCAGATAGCCCTCAATGCAAAGGCTCTAGACGCAAATATTGGTGTGAGAGCTAATTCAATCAAGGAAACACTGCATGTTGGTGAAGGGCATATTGAAGAAGGATCAGCCGAGTGGTTCTTGTGGGAGAACAACTCCATTTGGCTCACTAACTTCACACACCATCAGGCTTCCAAGCAGCTCTCAAGGAAACTCAATTTTCACACTCTATGCTTAGTGCCCTTTGAGTGCATTATCTAGAATTGCACCTGGTAGAGCATCCCACACAAACGAATGCTCCACATGCGGGTTTCACATGCCACCAACTCCACATTCTCAGGCAACTTCACCGCCACAGCCGTTTTCAGATAGCTCTCAATGCAAAGGCTCTAGACCCAAATATTGGTGTGAGAGATAATTCAATCAAGGAAACACTGCATGTTGGTGAAGGGCATATTGAAGAAGGATCAGCCGAGTGGTTCTTGTGGGAGAACAACTCCATTTGGCTCACTAACTTCACACACCATCAGGCTTCCATGCAGCTCTCAAGGAAACTCAGTTTTCACACTCTATGCTTAGTGCCCTTTGAGTGCATTATCTAGGAATGAACCTGGTAGAGCATCCCACACAAACGAATGCTCCACATGCGGGTTTCACATGACACCAACTCCACATTCTCAGGCAACTTCAGCGCCCACAGCCATTTTCAGATAGCCCTCAATGCAAAGGCTCTAGACGCAAATATTGGTGTGAGAGCTAATTCAATCAAGGAAACACTGCATGTTGGTGAAGGGCATATTGAAGAAGGAACAGCCGAGTGGTTCTTGTGGGAGAACAACTCCATTTGGCTCACTAACTTCACACACCATCAGGCTTCCAAGCAGCTCTCAAGGAAACTCAGTTTTCACACTCTATGCTTAGTGCCCTTTGAGTCCATTATCAAGGAATGAACCAGGTAGAGCATCCCACACAAACGAATGCTCCACATGCGGGTTTCACATGCCACCAACTCCACATTCACAGGCAACTTCAGCGCCACAGCCATTTTCAGATAGCCCTCAATGCAAAGGCTCTACACGCAAATATTTGTGTGAGAGCTAATTCAATCAAGGAAACACTGCATGTTGGTGAAGGGGCATATTGAAGAAGGATCAGCCGAGTGGTTCTTGTGGGAGAACAACTCCATTTGGCACACTAACTTCACACACCCATCAGGCTTCAAAGCAGCTCTCAAGGAAACTGTTTACACACTCTATGTTTAGTGGCCTTTGAGTGAATTATCTAGGAACAAACTTGGTACAGCATCCCACACAAACGAATGCTCCACATGCGTGTTTTACGTGCCACCAACTCCACATTCACAGGCAACTTCAGTGCCACAGCCATTTTCAGATAGCCCTCAATGCCAAGGCTCTAGACGCAAATGTTGGTGTGAGAGCTAATTCAATCAAGGAAACACTGCATGTTGGTGAAGGGCATATTGAAGAAGGTTCAGCCGAGTGGTTCTCTGTGGGAGAACAACTCCATTTGGCTCACTAACTTCACACACCATCAGGCTTCCAAGCAGCTCTCAAGGAAACTCAGTTTTCACACTCTATGCTTAGTGCCCTTTGAGTGCCGAGGACTGAAAAGAAGCTTGTTGAGCATCCCACACAAACGAATGTTCCACATGAAGATTTCACATGCCACCAACTCCACATTCACAGGCAACTTCAGCGCCACAGCCATTTTCAGATAGCCCTCAATGCAAAGGCTCTAGACGCAAATATTGGTGTGAGAGCTAATTCAATCAAGGAAACACTGCATGTTGGTGAAGGGCATATTGAAGAAGGATCAGCCGAGTGGTTCTTGTGAGAGAACAACTCCATTTGGCTCAATAACTTCACACACCATCAGGCTTCCAAGCAGCTCTCAAGGAAACTCAGTTTTCACACTCTATGCTTAGTGCCCTTTGAGTGCCTAGGACTGAAATGAACTTGGTGAGCATCCCACAGAAACGAATGCTCCACATGCGGGTTTCACATGCCACCAACTCCACATTCACAGGCAACTTCAGCGCCACAGCCATTTTCAGATAGCCCTCAATGCAAAGGCTCTAGACGCAAATATTGGTGTGAGAGCTAATTCAATCAAGGAAACACTGCATGTTGGTGAAGGGCATATTGAAGAAGGTTCAGCCGAGTGGTTCTTATGGGAGAACAACTCCATTTGGCTCACTAACTTCACACACCATCAGGCTTCCAAGCAGCTCTCAAGGAAACTCAGTTTTCACACTCTATGCTTAGTGCCCTTTGAGTGCATTATCTAGAAATGAACCTGGTAGAGCATCCCACACAAACGAATGCTCCACATGCGGGTTTCACATGCCACCAACTCCTCATTCTCAGGCAACTTCAGCGCCACAGCCGTTTTCAGATAGCTCTCAATGCAAAGGCTCTAGACGCAAATATTGGAGTGAGAGCTAATTCAATCAAGGAAACACTGCATGTTGGTGAAGGGCATATTGAAGAAGGATCAGCCGAGTGGTTCTTGTGGGAGAACAACTCCATTTGGCTCACTAACTTCACACACCATCAGGCTTCCAAGCAGCTCTCAAGGAAACTCAATTTTCACACTCTATGCTTAGTGCCATTTGAGTGCATTATCTAGAATTGCACCTGGTAGAGCATTACACACAAACGAATGCTCCACATGCAGGTTTCACATGCCACCAACTCCACATTCACAGGCAACTTCAGCGCCACAGCCGTTTTCAGATAGCCCTCAATGCAAAGGCTCTAGACGCACAAATATTGGTGTGAGAGCTAATTCAATCAAGGAAACACTGCATGTTGGTGAAGGGCATATTGAAGAAGGATCAGCCGAGTGGTTCTTGTGGAGAACAACTCCATTTGGCTCACTAACTTCACACACCATCAGGCTTCCAAGCAGCTCTCAAGGAAACTCAGTTTTCACACTCTATGCTTAGTGCCCTTTGAGTCCATTATCAAGGAATGAACCAGGTAGAGCATCCCACACAAACGAATGCTCCACATGTGGGTTTCACATACCACCAACTCCACATTCTCAGGCAACTTCAGCGCCACAGCCGTTTTCAGATAGCTCTCAATGCAAAGGCTCTAGACCCAAATATTGGTGTGAGAGATAATTCAATCAAGGAAACACTGCATGTTGGTGAAGGGCATATTGAAGAAGGAACAGCCGAGTGGTTCTTGTGGGAGAACAACTCCATTTGGCTCACTAACTTCACACACCATCAGGCTTCCAAGCAGCTCTCAAGGAAACTCAGTTTTCACACTCTATGCTTAGTGCCCTTTGAGTCCATTATCTAGAATGAACCTGGTAGAGCATCCCACACAAACGAATGCTCCACATGCGGGTTTCACATGCCACCAACTCCACATTCACAGGCAACTTCAGCGCCACAGCCATTTTCAGATAGCCCTCAATGCAAAGGCTCTAGACGCAAATATTGGTGTGAGAGCTAATTCAATCAAGGAAACACTGCATGTTGGTGAAGGGCATATTGAAGAAGGAACAGCCGAGTGGTTCTTGTGGGAGAACAACTCCATTTGGCTCACTAACTTCACACACCATCAGGCTTCCAAGCAGCTCTCAAGGAAACTCAGTTTTCACACTCTATGCTTAGTGCCCTTTGAGTCCATTATCAAGGAATGAACCAGGTAGAGCATCCCACACAAACGAATGCTCCACATGCGGGTTTCACATGCCACCAACTCCACATTCACAGGCAACTTCAGCGCCACAGCCATTTTCAGATAGCCCTCAATGCAAAGGCCCTACACGCAAATGTTGGTGTGAGAGCTAATTCAATCAAGGAAACACTGCATGTTGGTGAAGGGCATATTGAAGAAGGATCAGCCGAGTGGTTCTTGTGGGAGAACAACTCCATTTGGCTCAGTAACTTCACACACCATCAGGCTTCCAAGCAGCTCTCAAGGAAACTCAGTTTTCAAACTCTATGTTTAGTGCCCTTTGAGTGAATTATCTAGCAAAAAACTTGGTAGAGCATCCCACACAAACGAATGCTCCACATGCGGGTTTCACGTACCACCAACTCCACATTCACAGGCAACTTCAGCGCCACAGCCGTTTTCAGATAGCCCTCAATGCAAAGGCTCTAGACGCAAATATTGGTGTGAGAGCTAATTCAATCAAGGAAACACTGCATGTTGGTGAAGGGCATATTGAAGAAGGATCAGCCGAGTGGTTCTTGTGGGAGAACAACTCCATTTGGCTCACTAACTTCACACACCATCAGGCTTCCAAGCAGCTCTCAAGGAAACTCAATTTTCACACTCTATGCTTAGTGCCCATTGAGTGCATTATCTAGAATTGCACCTGGTAGAGCATCCCACACAAACGAATGCTCCACATGCGGGTTTCACATGCCACCAACTCCACATTCTCACGCAACTTCAGCGCCACAGCCGTTTTCAGATAGCCCTCAATGCAAAGGCTCTAGACGCAAATATTGGTGTGAGAGCTAATTCAATCAAGGAAACACTGGCATGTTGGTGAAGGGCATATTGAAGAAGGATCAGCCGAGTGGTTCTTGTGTTAGAACAACTCCATTTGGCTCACTAACTTCACACACCATCAGGCTTCCAAGCAGCTCTCAAGGAAACTCAGTTTTCACACTCTATGCTTAGTGTCATTTGAGTGCCTAGGACTGAAAAGAATTTGGAGAGCATCCCATAGAAACGAATGCTCCACATGCGGGTTTCACATGCCACCAACTCCACATTCACAGGCAACTTCAGCGCCACAGCCGTTTTCAGATAGCCCTCAATGCAAAGGCTCTACACGCAAATATTGGTGTGAGAGCTAATTCAATCAAGGAAACACTGCATGTTGGTGAAGGGCATATTGAAGAAGGATCAGCCGAGTGGTTGTTGTTGGAGAACAACTCCATTTGGCTCACTAACTTCACACACCATCAGGCTTCCAAGCAGCTCTCAAGGAAACTCAGTTTTCACACTCTATGCTTAGTGCCCTTTGAGTCCATTATCTAGGATTGAACCTGGTAGAGCATCCCACACAAACGAATGCTCCACATGCGGGTTTCACATGCCCACCAACTCCACATTCACAGGCAACTTCAGCGCCACAGCCATTTTCAGATAGCCCTCAATGCAAAGGCTCTAGACGCAAATATTGGTGTGAGAGCTAATTCAATCAACGAAACACTGCATGTTGGTGAAGGGCGTATTGAAGAAGGTTCAGCCGAGTGGTTCTTGTGGGAGAACAACTCCATTTGGCTCACTAACTTCACACACCATCAGGCTTCCAAGCAGCTCTCAAGGAAACTCAGTTTTCACACTCTATGCTTAGTGCCCTTTGAGTGCATTAGCTAGGATTGAACCTGGTAGAGCATCCCACACAAACGAATGCTCCACATGCGGGTTTCACATGCCACCAACTCCTCATTCTCAGGCAACTTCAGCGCCACAGCCGTTTTCAGATAGCTCTCAATGCAAAGGCTCTAGACGCAAATATTGGTGTGAGAGCTAATTCAATCAAGGCAACACTGCATGTTGGTGAAGGGCATATTGAAGAAGGGATCAGCCGAGTGGTTCTTGTGGGAGAACAACTCCATTTGGCTCACTAACTTCACACACCATCAGGCTTCCAAGCAGCTCTCAAGGAAACTCAATATTCACACTCTATGCTTAGTGCCCTTTGAGTGCATTATCTAGAATTGCACCTGGTAGAGCATCCCACACAAACGAATGCTCCACATGCAGGTTTCACATGCCACCAACTCCACATTCTCAGGCAACTTCAGCGCCACAGCCGTTTTCAGATAGCCCTCAATGCAAAGGCTCTAGACGCAAATATTGGTGTGAGAGCTAATTCAATCAAGGAAACACTGCATGTTGGTGAAGGGCATATTGAAGAAGGATCAGCCGAGTGGTTCTTGTGGGAGAACAACTCCATTTGGCTCACTAACTTCACACACCATCAGGCTTCAAAGCAGCTCTCAAGGAAACTCAGTTTTCACACTCAATGCTTAGTGCCCTTTGAGTCCATTATCAAGGAATGAACCAGGTCGAGCATCCCACACAAACGAATGCTCCACATGTGGGTTTCACATGCCACCAACTCCACATTCTCAGGCAACTTCAGCGCCACAGCCGTTTTCAGATAGCTCTCAATGCAAAGGCTCTAGACCCAAATATTGGTGTGAGAGCTAATTCAATCAAGGAAACACTGCATGTTGGTGAAGGGCATATTGAAGAAGGATCAGCCGAGTGGTTCTTGTGGGAGAACAACTCCATTTGGCTCACTAACTTCACACACCATCAGGCTTCCAAGCAGCTCTCAAGGAAACTCAGTTTTCACACTCTATGCTTAGTGCCCTTTGAGTGCATTATCTAGGAATGAACCTGGTAGAGCATCCCACACAAACGAATGCTCCACATGCGGGTTTCACATGCCACCAACTCCACATTCACAGGCAACTTCAGCGCCACAGCCGTTTTCAGATAGCCCTCAATGCAAAGACTCTAGACGCAAATATTGGTGTGAGAGCTAATTCAATCAAGGAAACACTGCATGTTGGTGAAGGGCATATTGAAGAAGGATCAGCCGAGTGGTTCTTGTGGGAGAACAACTCCATTTGGCTCACTAACTTCACACACCATCAGGCTTCCAAGCAGCTCTCAAGGAAACTCAGTTTTCACACTCTATGCTTAGTGCCCTTTGAGTCCATTATCAAGGAATGAACCAGGTAGAGCATCCCACACAAACGAATGCTCCACATGCGGGTTTCACATGCCACCAACTCCACATTCACAGGCAACTTCAGCGCCACAGCCATTTTCAGATAGCCCTCAATGCAAAGGCTCTACACGCAAATATTTGTGTGAGAGCTAATTCAATCAAGGAAACACTGCATGTTGGTGAAGGGCATATTGAAGAAGGATCAGCCGAGTGGTTCTTGTGGGAGAACAACTCCATTTGGCACACTAACTTCACACACCATCAGGCTTCCAAGCAGCTCTCAAGGAAACTGTTTACACACTCTATGTTTAGTGGCCTTTGAGTGAATTATCTAGGAACAAACTTGGTACAGCATCCCACACAAATGAATGCTCCACATGCGGGTTTTACGTGCCACCAACTCCACATTCACAGGCAACTTCAGTGCCACAGCCATTTTCAGATAGCCCTCAATGCCAAGGCTCTAGACGCAAATGTTGGTGTGAGAGCTAATTCAATCAAGGAAACACTGCATGTTGGTGAAGGGCATATTGAAGAAGGTTCAGCCGAGTGGTTCTTGTGGGAGAACAACTCCATTTTCCTCACTAACTTCACACACCATCAGGCTTCCAAGCAGCTCTCAAGGAAACTCAGTTTTCAAACTCTATGTTTAGTGCCCTTTGAGTGAATTATCTAGCAACAAACTTGGTAGAGCATCCCACACAAACGAATGCTCCACATGCGGGTTTCACGTACCACCAACTCCACATTCACAGGCAACTTCAGCGCCACAGCCGTTTTCAGATAGCCCTCAATGCAAAGGCTCTAGACGCAAATATTGGTGTGAGAGCTAATTCAATCAAGGAAACACTGCATGTTGGTGAAGGGCATATTGAAGAAGGATCAGCCGAGTGGTTCTTGTGGGAGAACAACTCCATTTGGCTCACTAACTTCACACACCATCAGGCTTCCATGCAGCTCTCAAGGAAACTCAGTTTTCACACTCTATGCTTAGTGCCCTTTGAGTGCATTAGCTAGGATTGAACCTGGTAGAGCATCCCACACAAACGAATGCTCCACATGCGGCTTTCACATGCCACCAACTCCTCATTCTCAGGCAACTTCAGCGCCACAGCCATTTTCAGATAGCCCTCAATGCAAAGGCTCTAGACGCAAATATTGGTGTGAGAGCTAATTCAATCAAGGAAACACTGCATGTTGGTGAAGGGCATATTGAAGAAGGATCAGCCGAGTGGTTCTTGTGGGAGAACAACTCCATTTGGCTCACTAACTTCACACACCATCAGGCTTCCAAGCAGCTCTCAAGGAAACTCAATTTTCACACTCTATGCTTAGTGCCCTTTGAGTGCATTATCTAGAATTGCACCTGGTAGAGCATCCCACACAAACGAATGCTCCACATGCGGGTTTCACATGCCACCAACTCCACATTCTCAGGCAACTTCACCGCCACAGCCGTTTTCAGATAGCTCTCAATGCAAAGGCTCTAGACCCAAATATTGGTGTGAGAGATAATTCAATCAAGGAAACACTGCATGTTGGTGAAGGGCATATTGAAGAAGGATCAGCCGAGTGGTTCTTGTGGGAGAACAACTCCATTTGGCTCACTAACTTCACACACCATCAGGCTTCCATGCAGCTCTCAAGGAAACTCAGTTTTCACACTCTATGCTTAGTGCCCTTTGAGTGCATTATCTAGGAATGAACCTGGTAGAGCATCCCACACAAACGAATGCTCCACATGCGGGTTTCACATGCCACCAACTCCACATTCTCAGGCAACTTCAGCGCCACAGCCATTTTCAGATAGCCCTCAATGCAAAGGCTCTAGACGCAAATATTGGTGTGAGAGCTAATTCAATCAAGGAAACACTGCATGTTGGTGAAGGGCATATTGAAGAAGGAACAGCCGAGTGGTTCTTGTGGGAGAACAACTCCATTTGGCTCACTAACTTCACACACCATCAGGCTTCCAAGCAGCTCTCAAGGAAACTCAGTTTTCACACTCTATGCTTAGTGCCCTTTGAGTCCATTATCAAGGAATGAACCAGGTAGAGCATCCCACACAAACGAATGCTCCACATGCGGGTTTCACATGCCACCAACTCCACATTCACAGGCAACTTCAGCGCCACAGCCATTTTCAGATAGCCCTCAATGCAAAGGCTCTACACGCAAATATTTGTGTGAGAGCTAATTCAATCAAGGAAACACTGCATGTTGGTGAAGGGCATATTGAAGAAGGATCAGCCGAGTGGTTCTTGTGGGAGAACAACTCCATTTGGCACACTAACTTCACACACCATCAGGCTTCAAAGCAGCTCTCAAGGAAACTGTTTACACACTCTATGTTTAGTGGCCTTTGAGTGAATTATCTAGGAACAAACTTGGTACAGCATCCCACACAAACGAATGCTCCACATGCGTGTTTTACGTGCCACCAACTCCACATTCACAGGCAACTTCAGTGCCACAGCCATTTTCAGATAGCCCTCAATGCCAAGGCTCTAGACGCAAATGTTGGTGTGAGAGCTAATTCAATCAAGGAAACACTGCATGTTGGTGAAGGGCATATTGAAGAAGGTTCAGCCGAGTGGTTCTTGTGGGAGAACAACTCCATTTGGCTCACTAACTTCACACACCATCAGGCTTCCAAGCAGCTCTCAAGGAAACTCAGTTTTCAAACTCTATGTTTAGTGCCCTTTGAGTGAATTATCTAGCAACAAACTTGGTAGAGCATCCCACACAAACGAATGCTCCACATGCGGGTTTCACGTACCACCAACTCCACATTCACAGGCAACTTCAGCGCCACAGCCGTTTTCAGATAGCCCTCAATGCAAAGGCTCTAGACGCAAATATTGGTGTGAGAGCTAATTCAATCAAGGAAACACTGCATGTTGGTGAAGGGCATATTGAAGAAGGATCAGCCGAGTGGTTCTTGTGGGAGAACAACTCCATTTGGCTCACTAACTTCACACACCATCAGGCTTCCATGCAGCTCTCAAGGAAACTCAGTTTTCACACTCTATGCTTAGTGCCCTTTGAGTGCATTAGCTAGGATTGAACCTGGTAGAGCATCCCACACAAACGAATGCTCCACATGCGGCTTTCACATGCCACCAACTCCTCATTCTCAGGCAACTTCAGCGCCACAGCCATTTTCAGATAGCCCTCAATGCAAAGGCTCTAGACGCAAATATTGGTGTGAGAGCTAATTCAATCAAGGAAACACTGCATGTTGGTGAAGGGCATATTGAAGAAGGATCAGCCGAGTGGTTCTTGTGGGAGAACAACTCCATTTGGCTCACTAACTTCACACACCATCAGGCTTCCAAGCAGCTCTCAAGGAAACTCAATTTTCACACTCTATGCTTAGTGCCCTTTGAGTGCATTATCTAGAATTGCACCTGGTAGAGCATCCCACACAAACGAATGCTCCACATGCGGGTTTCACATGCCACCAACTCCACATTCTCACGCAACTTCAGCGCCACAGCCGTTTTCAGATAGCCCTCAATGCAAAGGCTCTAGACGCAAATATTGGTGTGAGAGCTAATTCAATCAAGGAAACACTGCATGTTGGTGAAGGGCATATTGAAGAAGGATCAGCCGAGTGGTTCTTGTGTTACAACAACTCCATTTGGCTCACTAACTTCACACACCATCAGGCTTCCAAGCAGCTCTCAAGGAAACTCAGTTTTCACACTCTATGCTTAGTGTCATTTGAGTGCCTAGGACTGAAATGAATTTGGAGTGCATCCCATAGAAACGAATGCTCCACATGCGGGTTTCACATGCCACCAACTCCACATTCACAGGCAACTTCAGCGCCACAGCCGTTTTCAGATAGCCCTCAATGCAAAGGCTCTAGACGCAAATATTGGTGTGAGAGCTAATTCAATCAAGGAAACACTGCATGTTGGTGAAGGGCATATTGAAGAAGGATCAGCCGAGTGGTTGTTGTGGGAGAACAACTCCATTTGGCTCACTAACTTCACACAGCATCAGGCTTCCAAGCAGCTCTCAAGGAAACTCAGTTTTCACACTCTATGCTTAGTGCCCTTTGAGTCCATTATCTAGGATTGAACCTGGTAGAGCATCCCACACAAACGAATGCTCCACATGCGGGTTTCACATGCCACCAACTCCACATTCACAGGCAACTTCAGCGCCACAGCCATTTTCAGATAGCCCTCAATGCAAAGGCTCTAGACGCAAATATTGGTGTGAGAGCTAATTCAATCAAGGAAACACTGCATGTTGGTGAAGGGCGTATTGAAGAAGGTTCAGCCGAGTGGTTCTTGTGGGAGAACAACTCCATTTGGCTCACTAACTTCACACAGCATCAGGCTTCCAAGCAGCTCTCAAGGAAACTCAGTTTTCACACTCTATGCTTAGTGCCCTTTGAGTGCATTAGCTAGGATTGAACCTGGTAGAGCATCCCACACAAACGAATGCTCCACATGCGGGTTTCACATGCCACCAACTCCTCATTCTCAGGCAACTTCAGCGCCACAGCCATTTTCAGATAGCTCTCAATGCAAAGGCTCTAGACGCAAATATTGGTGTGAGAGCTAATTCAATCAAGGAAACACTGCATGTTGGTGAAGGGCATATTGAAGAAGGATCAGCCGAGTGGTTCTTGTGGGAGAACAACTCCATTTGGCTCACTAACTTCACACACCATCAAGCTTCCAAGCAGCTCTCAAGGAAACTCAATTTTCACACTCTATGCTTAGTGCCCTTTGAGTGCATTATCTAGAATTGCACCTGGTAGAGCATCCCACACAAACGAATGCTCCACATGCAGGTTTCACATGCCACCAACTCCACATTCACAGGCAACTTCAGCGCCACAGCCGTTTTCAGATAGCCCTCAATGCAAAGGCTCTAGACGCAAATATTGGTGTGAGAGCTAATTCAATCAAGGAAACACTGCATGTTGGTGAAGGGCATATTGAAGAAGGATCAGCCGAGTGGTTCTTGTGGGAGAACAACTCCATTTGGCTCACTAACTTCACACACCATCAGGCTTCCAAGCAGCTCTCAAGGAAACTCAGTTTTCACACTCTATGCTTAGTGCCCTTTGAGTCCATTATCAAGGAATGAACCAGGTCGAGCATCCCACACAAACGAATGCTCCACATGTGGGTTTCACATGCCACCAACTCCACATTCTCAGGCAACTTCAGCGCCACAGCCGTTTTCAGATAGCTCTCAATGCAAAGGCTCTAGACCCAAATATTGGTGTGAGAGATAATTCAATCAAGGAAACACTGCATGTTGGTGAAGGGCATATTGAAGAAGGATCAGCCGAGTGGTTCTTGTGGGAGAACAACTCCATTTGGCTCACTAACTTCACACACCATCAGGCTTCCAAGCAGCTCTCAAGGAAACTCAGTTTTCACACTCTATGCTTAGTGCCCTTTGAGTGCATTATCTAGGAATGAACCTGGTAGAGCATCCCACACAAACGAATGCTCCACATGCGGGTTTCACATGCCACCAACTCCACATTCACAGGCAACTTCAGCGCCACAGCCATTTTCAGATAGCCCTCAATGCAAAGGCTCTAGACGCAAATATTGGTGTGAGAGCTAATTCAATCAAGGAAACACTGCATGTTGGTGAAGGGCATATTGAAGAAGGAACAGCCGAGTGGTTCTTGTGGGAGAACAACTCCATTTGGCTCACTAACTTCACACACCATCAGGCTTCCAAGCAGCTCTCAAGGAAACTCAGTTTTCACACTCTATGCTTAGTGCCCTTTGAGTCCATTATCAAGGAATGAACCAGGTAGAGCATCCCACACAAACGAATGCTCCACATGCGGGTTTCACATGCCACCAACTCCACATTCACAGGCAACTTCAGCGCCACAGCCATTTTCAGATAGCCCTCAATGCAAAGGCTCTACACGCAAATATTTGTGTGAGAGCTAAATCAATCAAGGAAACACTGCATGTTGGTGAAGGGCATATTGAAGAAGGATCAGCCGAGTGGTTCTTGTGGGAGAACAACTCCATTTGGCACACTAACTTCACACACCATCAGGCTTCAAAGCAGCTCTCAAGGAAACTGTTTACACACTCTATGTTTAGTGGCCTTTGAGTGAATTATCTAGGAACAAACTTGGTATAGCATCCCACACAAACGAATGCTCCACATGCGGGTTTTAGGTGCCACCAACTCCACATTCACAGGCAACTTCAGTGCCACAGCCATTTTCAGATAGCCCTCAATGCCAAGGCTCTAGACGCAAATGTTGGTGTGAGAGCTAATTCAATCAAGGAAACACTGCATGTTGGTGAAGGGCATATTGAAGAAGGTTCAGCCGAGTGGTTCTTGTGGGAGAACAACTCCATTTGGCTCACTAACTTCACACACCATCAGGCTTCCAAGCAGCTCTCAAGGAAACTCAGTTTTCAAACTCTATGTTTAGTGCCCTTTGAGTGAATTATCTAGCAACAAACTTGGTAGAGCATCCCACACAAACGAATGCTCCACATGCGGGTTTCACGTACCACCAACTCCACATTCACAGGCAACTTCAGCGCCACAGCCGTTTTCAGATAGCCCTCAATGCCAAGGCTCTAGACGCAAATATTGGTGTGAGAGCTAATTCAATCAAGGAAACACTGCATGTTGGTGAAGGGCATATTGAAGAAGGATCAGCCGAGTGGTTCTTGTGGGAGAACAACTCCATTTGGCTCACTAACTTCACACAGCATCAGGCTTCCATGCAGCTCTCAAGGAAACTCAGTTTTCACACTCTATGCTTAGTGCCCTTTGAGTGCATTAGCTAGGATTGAACCTGGTAGAGCATCCCACACAAACGAATGCTCCACATGCGGCTTTCACATGCCACCAACTCCTCATTCTCAGGCAACTTCAGCGCCACAGCCGTTTTCAGATAGCCCTCAATGCAAAGGCTCTAGACGCAAATATTGGTGTGAGAGCTAATTCAATCAAGGAAACACTGCATGTTGGTGAAGGGCATATTGAAGAAGGATCAGCCGAGTGGTTCTTGTGGGAGAACAACTCCATTTGGCTCACTAACTTCACACACCATCAAGCTTCCAAGCAGCTCTCAAGGAAACTCAATTTTCACACTCTATGCTTAGTGCCCTTTGAGTGCATTATCTAGAATTGCACCTGGTAGAGCATCCCACACAAACGAATGCTCCACATGCAGGTTTCACATGCCACCAACTCCACATTCTCAGGCAACTTCAGCGCCACAGCCGTTTTCAGATAGCCCTCAATGCAAAGGCTCTAGACGCAAATATTGGTGTGAGAGCTAATTCAATCAAGGAAACACTGCATGTTGGTGAAGGGCATATTGAAGAAGGATCAGCCGAGTGGTTCTTGTGGGAGAACAACTCCATTTGGCTCACTAACTTCACACACCATCAGGCTTCCAAGCAGCTCTCAAGGAAACTCAGTTTTCACACTCTATGCTTAGTGCCCTTTGAGTCCATTATCTAGGATTGAACCTGCTAGAGCATCCCACACAAACGAATGCTCCACATGTGGGTTTCACATGCCACCAACTCCACATTCTCAGGCAACTTCAGCGCCACAGCCGTTTTCAGATAGCTCTCAATGCAAAGGCTCTAGACCCAAATATTGGTGTGAGAGATAATTCAATCAAGGAAACACTGCATGTTGGTGAAGGGCATATTGAAGAAGGATCAGCCGAGTGGTTCTTGTGGGAGAACAACTCCATTTGGCTCACTAACTTCACACACCATCAGGCTTCCAAGCAGCTCTCAAGGAAACTCAGTTTTCACACTCTATGCTTAGTGCCCTTTGAGTGCATTATCTAGGAATGAACCTGGTAGAGCATCCCACACAAACGAATGCTCCACATGCGGGTTTCACATGCCACCAACTCCACATTCACAGGCAACTTCAGCGCCACAGCCATTTTCAGATAGCCCTCAATGCAAAGGCTCTACACGCAAATATTTGTGTGAGAGCTAATTCAATCAAGGAAACACTGCATGTTGGTGAAGGGCATATTGAAGAAGGATCAGCCGAGTGGTTCTTGTGGGAGAACAACTCCATTTGGCACACTAACTTCACACACCATCAGGCTTCAAAGCAGCTCTCAAGGAAACTGTTTACACACTATGTTTAGTGGCCTTTGAGTGAATTATCTAGGAACAAACTTGGTATAGCATCCCACACAAACGAATGCTCCACATGCGGGTTTTAGGTGCCACCAACTCCACATTCACAGGCAACTTCAGTGCCACAGCCATTTTCAGATAGCCCTCAATGCCAAGGCTCTAGACGCAAATGTTGGTGTGAGAGCTAATTCAATCAAGGAAACACTGCATGTTGGTGAAGGGCATATTGAAGAAGGTTCAGCCGAGTGGTTCTTGTGGGAGAACAACTCCATTTGGCTCACTAACTTCACACACCATCAGGCTTCCAAGCAGCTCTCAAGGAAACTCAGTTTTCAAACTCTATGTTTAGTGCCCTTTGAGTGAATTATCTAGCAACAAACTTGGTAGAGCATCCCACACAAACGAATGCTCCACATGCGGGTTTCACGTACCACCAACTCCACATTCACAGGCAACTTCAGCGCCACAGCCGTTTTCAGATAGCCCTCAATGCAAAGGCTCTAGACGCAAATATTGGTGTGAGAGCTAATTCAATCAAGGAAACACTGCATGTTGGTGAAGGGCATATTGAAGAAGGATCAGCCGAGTGGTTCTTGTGGGAGAACAACTCCATTTGGCTCACTAACTTCACACAGCATCAGGCTTCCATGCAGCTCTCAAGGAAACTCAGTTTTCACACTCTATGCTTAGTGCCCTTTGAGTGCATTAGCTAGGATTGAACCTGGTAGAGCATCCCACACAAACGAATGCTCCACATGCGGCTTTCACATGCCACCAACTCCTCATTCTCAGGCAACTTCAGCGCCACAGCCGTTTTCAGATAGCCCTCAATGCAAAGGCTCTAGACGCAAATATTGGTGTGAGAGCTAATTCAATCAAGGAAACACTGCATGTTGGTGAAGGGCATATTGAAGAAGGATCAGCCGAGTGGTTCTTGTGGGAGAACAACTCCATTTGGCTCACTAACTTCACACACCATCAGGCTTCCAAGCAGCTCTCAAGGAAACTCAATTTTCACACTCTATGCTTAGTGCCCTTTGAGTGCATTATCTAGAATTGCACCTGGTAGAGCATCCCACACAAACGAATGCTCCACATGCGGGTTTCACATGCCACCAACTCCACATTCTCATGCAACTTCAGCGCCACAGCCGTTTTCAGATAGCCCTCAATGCAAAGGCTCTAGACGCAAATATTGGTGTGAGAGCTAATTCAATCAAGGAAACACTGCATGTTGGTGAAGGGCATATTGAAGAAGGATCAGCCGAGTGGTTCTTGTGTTAGAACAACTCCATTTGGCTCACTAACTTCACACACCATCAGGCTTCCAAGCAGCTCTCAAGGAAACTCAGTTTTCACACTGTATGCTTAGTGTCATTTGAGTGCCTAGGACTGAAATGAATTTGGAGAGCATCCCATAGAAACGAATGCTCCACATGCGGGTTTCACATGCCACCAACTCCACATTCACAGGCAACTTCAGCGCCACAGCCGTTTTCAGATAGCCCTCAATGCAAAGGCTCTAGACGCAAATATTGGTGTGAGAGCTAATTCAATCAAGGAAACACTGCATGTTGGTGAAGGGCATATTGAAGAAGGATCAGCCGAGTGGTTGTTGTGGGAGAACAACTCCATTTGGCTCACTAACTTCACACACCATCAGGCTTCCAAGCAGCTCTCAAGGAAACTCAGTTTTCACACTCTATGCTTAGTGCCCTTTGAGTCCATTATCTAGGATTGAACCTGGTAGAGCATCCCACACAAACGAATGCTCCACATGCGGGTTTCACATGCCACCAACTCCACATTCACAGGCAACTTCAGCACCACAGCCATTTTCAGATAGCCCTCAATGCAAAGGCTCTAGACGCAAATATTGGTGTGAGAGCTAATTCAATCAAGGAAACACTGCATGTTGGTGAAGGGCGTATTGAAGAAGGTTCAGCCGAGTGGTTCTTGTGGGAGAACAACTCCATTTGGCTCACTAACTTCACACACCATCAGGCTTCCAAGGAGCTCTCAAGGAAACTCAGTTTTCACACTCTATGCTTAGTGCCCTTTGAGTGCATTAGCTAGGATTGAACCTGGTAGAGCATCCCACACAAACGAATGCTCCACATGCGGGTTTCACATGCCACCAACTCCTCATTCTCAGGCAACTTCAGCGCCACAGCCGTTTTCAGATAGCTCTCAATGCAAAGGCTCTAGACGCAAATATTGGTGTGAGAGCTAATTCAATCAAGGAAACACTGCATGTTGGTGAAGGGCATATTGAAGAAGGATCAGCCGAGTGGTTCTTGTGGGAGAACAACTCCATTTGGCTCACTAACTTCACACACCATCAAGCTTCCAAGCAGCTCTCAAGGAAACTCAATTTTCACACTCTATGCTTAGTGCCCTTTGAGTGCATTATCTAGAATTGCACCTGGTAGAGCATCCCACACAAACGAATGCTCCACATGCAGGTTTCACATGCCACCAACTCCACATTCTCAGGCAACTTCAGCGCCACAGCCGTTTTCAGATAGCCCTCAATGCAAAGGCTCTAGACGCAAATATTGGTGTGAGAGCTAATTCAATCAAGGAAACACTGCATGTTGGTGAAGGGCATATTGAAGAAGGATCAGCCGAGTGGTTCTTGTGGGAGAACAACTCCATTTGGCTCACTAACTTCACACACCATCAGGCTTCCAAGCAGCTCTCAAGGAAACTCAGTTTTCACACTCTATGCTTAGTGCCCTTTGAGTCCATTATCAAGGAATGAACCAGGTCGAGCATCCCACACAAACGAATGCTCCACATGTGGGTTTCACATGCCACCAACTCCACATTCTCAGGCAACTTCAGCGCCACAGCCGTTTTCAGATAGCTCTCAATGCAAAGGCTCTAGACCCAAATATTGGTGTGAGAGATAATTCAATCAAGGAAACACTGCATGTTGGTGAAGGGCATATTGAAGAAGGATCAGCCGAGTGGTTCTTGTGGGAGAACAACTCCATTTGGCTCACTAACTTCACACACCATCAGGCTTCCAAGCAGCTCTCAAGGAAACTCAGTTTTCACACTCTATGCTTAGTGCCCTTTGAGTGCATTATCTAGGAATGAACCTGGTAGAGCATCCCACACAAACGAATGCTCCACATGCGGGTTTCACATGCCACCAACTCCACATTCACAGGCAACTTCAGCGCCACAGCCATTTTCAGATAGCCCTCAATGCAAAGGCTCTAGACGCAAATATTGGTGTGAGAGCTAATTCAATCAAGGAAACACTGCATGTTGGTGAAGGGCATATTGAAGAAGGAACAGCCGAGTGGTTCTTGTGGGAGAACAACTCCATTTGGCTCACTAACTTCACACACCATCAGGCTTCCAAGCAGCTCTCAAGGAAACTCAGTTTTCACACTCTATGCTTAGTGCCCTTTGAGTCCATTATCAAGGAATGAACCAGGTAGAGCATCCCACACAAACGAATGCTCCACATGCGGGTTTCACATGCCACCAACTCCACATTCACAGGCAACTTCAGCGCCACAGCCATTTTCAGATAGCCCTCAATGCAAAGGCTCTACACGCAAATATTTGTGTGAGAGATAATTCAATCAAGGAAACACTGCATGTTGGTGAAGGGCATATTGAAGAAGGATCAGCCGAGTGGTTCTTGTGGGAGAACAACTCCATTTGGCACACTAACTTCACACACCATCAGGCTTCAAAGCAGCTCTCAAGGAAACTGTTTACACACTCTATGTTTAGTGGCCTTTGAGTGAATTATCTAGGAACAAACTTGGTACAGCATCCCACACAAACGAATGCTCCACATGCGGGTTTTACGTGCCACCAACTCCACATTCACAGGCAACTTCAGTGCCACAGCCATTTTCAGATAGCCCTCAATGCCAAGGCTCTAGACGCAAATGTTGGTGTGAGAGCTAATTCAATCAAGGAAACACTGCATGTTGGTGAAGGGCATATTGAAGAAGGTTCAGCCGAGTGGTTCTTGTGGGAGAACAACTCCATTTGGCTCACTAACTTCACACACCATCAGGCTTCCAAGCAGCTCTCAAGGAAACTCAGTTTTCAAACTCTATGTTTAGTGCCCTTTGAGTGAATTATCTAGCAACAAACTTGGTAGAGCATCCCACACAAACGAATGCTCCACATGCGGGTTTCACGTACCACCAACTCCACATTCACAGGCAACTTCAGCGCCACAGCCGTTTTCAGATAGCCCTCAATGCAAAGGCTCTAGACGCAAATATTGGTGTGAGAGCTAATTCAATCAAGGAAACACTGCATGTTGGTGAAGGGCATATTGAAGAAGGATCAGCAAAGTGGTTCTTGTGGGAGAACAACTCCATTTGTCTCACTAACTTCACACAGCATCAGGCTTCCATGCAGCTCTCAAGGAAACTCAGTTTTCACACTCTATGCTTAGTGCCCTTTGAGTGCATTAGCTAGGATTGAACCTGGTAGAGCATCCCACACAAACGAATGCTCCACATGCGGCTTTCACATGCCACCAACTCCTCATTCTCAGGCAACTTCAGCGCCACAGCCGTTTTCAGATAGCCCTCAATGCAAAGGCTCTAGACGCAAATATTGGTGTGAGAGCTAATTCAATCAAGGAAACACTGCATGTTGGTGAAGGGCATATTGAAGAAG
This sequence comes from Ochotona princeps, assembly GCF_030435755.1. Lineage (NCBI taxonomy): Eukaryota > Metazoa > Chordata > Mammalia > Lagomorpha > Ochotonidae > Ochotona > Ochotona princeps. The sequence goes on along the minus strand of NW_026699234.1, from coordinate 43,694 downwards.
GATCAGCCGAGTGGTTCTTGTGAGAGAACAACTCCATTTGGCTCACTAACTTCACACACCATCAGGCCTCCAAGCAGCTCTCAAGGAAACTCAGTTTTCACACTCTATGCTTAGTGCCCTTTGAGTGCCTAGGACTCAAATGAAGCATGGTGAGCATCCCACACAAACGAATGCTCCACATGCGGCTTTCACATGCCACCAACTCCACATTCACAGGCAACTTCAGCGCCACAGCTGTTTTCAGATAGCCCTCAATGCAAAGGCTCTAGACGCAAATATTGGTGTGAGAGCTAATTCAATCAAGGAAACACTGCATGTTGGTGAAGGGCATATTGAAGAAGGATCAGCCGAGTGGTTCTTGTGGGAGAACAACTCCATTTGGCTCACTAACTTCACACACCATCAGGCTTCCAAGCAGCTCTCAAGGAAACTCAGTTTTCACACTCTATGCTTAGTGCCCTTTGAGTGCATTATCTAGAAATGAACCTGGTAGAGCATCCCACACAAACGAATGCTCCACATGCAGGTTTCACATGCCACCAACTCCACATTCACAGGCAACTTCAGCGCCACAGCCGTTTTCAGATAGCCCTCAATGCAAAGGCTCTAGACGCAAATATTGGTGTGAGAGCTAATTCAATCAAGGAAACACTGCATGTTGGTGAAGGGCATATTGAAGAAGGATCAGCCGAGTGGTTCTTGTGGGAGAACAACTCCATTTGGCTCACTAACTTCACACACCATCAGGCTTCCAAGCAGCTCTCAAGGAAACTCAGTTTTCACACTATGCTTAGTGCCCTTTGAGTGCCTAGGACTGAAATGAAGCTTTTTGAGCATCCCACACAAACGAATGCTCCACATGCGGGTTTCACATGCCACCAACTCCACATTCACAGGCAACTTCAGCGCCACAGCCGTTTTCAGATAGCCCTCAATGCAGAGGCTCTAGACGCAAATATTGGTGTGAGAGATAATTCAATCCAGGAAACACTGCATGATGGTGAAGGGCATATTGAAGAAGGATCAGCCGAGTGGTTCTTGTGGGAGAACAACTCCATTTGGCTCACTAACTTCACACACCATCAGGCTTCCAAGCAGCTCTCAAGGAAACTCAGTTTTCACACTCTATGCTTAGTGCCCTTTGAGTGCCTAGGACTGAAATGATACATGGTGAGCATCCCACACAACCGAATGCTCCACATGCGGGTTTCACATGCCACCAACTCCACATTCACAGGCAACTTCAGCGCCACAGCCGTTTTCAGATAGCCCTCAATGCAAAGGCTCTAGACGCAAATGTTTGTGTAGCAGCTAATTCAATCAAGGAAACACTGCATGTTGGTGAAGGGCATATTGAAGAAGGATCAGCCGAGTGGTTCTTGTGGGAGAACAACTCCATTTGGCTCACTAACTTCACACACCATCAGGCTTCCAAGCAGCTCTAAAGGAAACTCAGTTTTCACACTCTATGCTTAGTGCCCTTTGAGTGCCTAGGACTGAAAAGAAGCTTGTTGAGCATCCCACACAAACGAATGCTCCACATGCGGGTTTCACATGCCACCAACTCCACATTCACAGGCAACTTCAGCGCCACAGCCGTTTTCAGATAGCCCTCAATGCAAAGGCTCTAGACGCAAATATTGTTTGAGACCCATTCAATCAAGGAAACACTGCATGTTGGTGAAGGGCATATTGAAGAAGGATCAGCCAAGTGGTTCTTGTGGGAGAACAACTCCATTTGGCTCACTAACTTCACACACCATCAGGCTTCCAAGCAGCTCTCAAGGAAACTCAGTTTTCACACTCTATGCTTAGTGCCCTTTGAATGCCTAGGACTGAAATGAAGCTTGGTGAGCATCACACACAAACGAATGCTCCACATGCGGGTTTCACATGCCACCAACTCCACATTCACAGGCAACTTCAGCGCCACAGCCGTTTTCAGATAGCCCTCAATGCAAAGGCTCTAGACGCAAATATTGGTGTGAGAGCTAATTCAATCAAGGAAACACAGCCTGTTAGTGAAGGGCATATTGAAGAAGGATCAGCCGAGTGGTTCTTGTGGGAGAACAACTCCATTTGGCTCACTAACTTCACACACCATCAGGCTTCCAAGCAGCTCTCACGGAACTCAGTTTTCACACTGTATGCTTAGTGCTCTTTGAGTCCATTATCTAGTATTGAACCTGGTAGAGCATCCCACACATTCGAATGCTCCACATGCGGTTTCACATGCCACCAACTCCACATTCACAGGCAACTTCAGCGCCACAGCCGTTTTCAGATAGCCCTCAATGCAAAGGCTCTAGACGCAAATATTGGTGTGAGAGCTAATTCAATCAAGGAAACACTGCATGTTGGTGAAGGGCATATTGAAGAAGATCAGCCGAGTGGTTCTTGTGGGAGAACAACTCCATTTGGCTCACTAACTTCACACACCATCAGGCTTCCAAGCAGCTCTCAAGGAAACTCAGTTTTTCACACTCTATGCTTAGTGCCCTTTGAGTCCATTATCAAGGAATGAACCAGGTAGAGCATCCCACACAAACGAATGCTCCACATGTGGGTTTCACATGACACCAACTCCACATTCACAGGCAACTTCAGTGCCACAGCCATTTTCAGATAGCCCCTCAATGCCAAGGCTCTAGACGCAAATGTTGGTGTGAGAGCTAATTCAATCAAGGAAACACTGCATGTTGGTGAAGGGCATATTGAAGAAGGATCAGGCCGAGTGGTTCTTGTGGGAGAACAACTCCATTTGGCTCACTAACTTCACACACCATCAGGCTTCCAAGCAGCTCTCAAGGAAACTCAGTTTTCACACTCTATGTTTAGTGCCCTTTGAGTGAATTATCTAGCAACAAACTTGGTAGAGCATCCCACACAAACGAATGCTCCACATGCGGGTTTCACGTACCACCAACTCCACATTCACAGGCAACTTCAGCGCACAGCCATTTTCAGATAGCCCTCAATGCAAAGGCTCTAGACGCAAATATTGGAGTGAGAGCTAATTCAATCAAGGAAACACTGCATGTTGGTGAAGGGCATATTGAAGAAGGATCAGCCGAGTGGTTCTTGTGGGAGAACAACTCCATTTGGCTCACTAACTTCACACACCATCAGGCTTCCAAGCAGCTCTCAAGGAAACTCAATTTTCACACTCTATGCTTAGTGCCCTTTGAGTGCATTATCTAGAATTGCACCTGGTAGAGCATCCCACACAAACGAATGCTCCACATGCGGGTTTCACATGCCACCAACTCCACATTCTCAGGCAACTTCAGCGCCACAGCCGTTTCAGATAGCCCTCAATGCAAAGGCTCTAGACGCAAATATTGGTGTGAGAGCTAATTCAATCAAGGAAACACTGCATGTTGGTGAAGTGCATATTGAAGAAGGATCAGCGAGTGGTTCTTGTGGAGAACAACTCCATTTGGCTCACTAACTTCACACACCATCAGGCTTCCAAGCAGCTCTCAAGAAACTCAGTTTTCACACTCTATGCTTAGTGCCCTTTGAGTCCATTATCAAGGAATGACCAGTAGAGCATCCACACAAACGAATGCTCCACATGTGGGTTTCACATGACACCAACTCCACATTCTCAGGCAACTTCAGCGCCACAGCCGTTTTCAGATAGCTCTCAATGCAAAGGCTCTAGACGCAAATATTGGTGTGAGAGCTAATTCAATCAAGGAAACACTGCATGTTGGTGAAGGGCATATTGAAGAAGGATCAGCCGAGTGGTTCTTGTGAGAGAACAACTCCATTTGGCTCACTAACTTCACACACCATCAGGCTTCCAAGCAGCTCTCAAGGAAACTCAGTTTTCACACTCTATGCTTAGTGCCCTTTGAGTGCCTAGGACTCAAATGAAGCATGGTGAGCATCCCACACAAACGAATGCTCCACATGCGGCTTTCACATGCCACCAACTCCACATTCTCAGGCAACTTCAGCGCCACAGCCATTTTCAGATAGCCCTCAATGCAAAGGCTCTAGACGCAAATATTGGTGTGAGAGCTAATTCAATCAAGGAAACACTGCATGTTGGTGAAGGGCATATTGAAGAAGGATCAGCCGAGTGGTTCTTGTGGGAGAACAACTCCATTTGGCTCACTAACTTCACACACCATCAGGCTTCCAAGCAGCTCTCAAGGAAACTCAGTTTTCACACTCTATGCTTAGTGCCCTTTGAGTGCATTATCTAGAAATGAACCTGGTAGAGCATCCCACACAAACGAATGCTCCACATGCAGGTTTCACATGCCACCAACTCCACATTCACAGGCAACTTCAGCGCCACAGCCGTTTTCAGATAGCCCTCAATGCAAAGGCTCTAGACGCAAATATTGGTGTGAGAGCTAATTCAATCAAGGAAACACTGCATGTTGGTGAAGGGCATATTGAAGAAGGATCAGCCGAGTGGTTCTTGTGGGAGAACAACTCCATTTGGCTCACTAACTTCACACACCATCAGGCTTCCAAGCAGCTCTCAAGGAAACTCAGTTTTCACACTATGCTTAGTGCCCTTTGAGTGCCTAGGACTGAAATGAAGCTTTTTGAGCATCCCACACAAACGAATGCTCCACATGCGGGTTTCACATGCCACCAACTCCACATTCACAGGCAACTTCAGCGCCACAGCCGTTTTCAGATAGCCCTCAATGCAGAGGCTCTAGACGCAAATATTGGTGTGAGAGATAATTCAATCAAGGAAACACTGCATGATGGTGAAGGGCATATTGAAGAAGGATCAGCCGAGTGGTTCTTGTGGGAGAACAACTCCATTTGGCTCACTAACTTCACACACCATCAGGCTTCCAAGCAGCTCTCAAGGAAACTCAGTTTTCACACTCTATGCTTAGTGCCCTTTGAGTGCCTAGGACTGAAATGATACATGGTGAGCATCCCACACAACCGAATGCTCCACATGCGGGTTTCACATGCCACCAACTCCACATTCACAGGCAACTTCAGCGCCACAGCCGTTTTCAGATAGCCCTCAATGCAAAGGCTCTAGACGCAAATGTTTGTGTAGGAGCTAATTCAATCAAGGAAACACTGCATGTTGGTGAAGGGCATATTGAAGAAGGATCAGCCGAGTGGTTCTTGTGGGAGAACAACTCCATTTGGCTCACTAACTTCACACACCATCAGGCTTCCAAGCAGCTCTCAAGGAATCTCAGTTTTCACACACTATGCTTAGTGCCCTTTGAGGGCCTAGGACTGAAATGAAGCTTGGTGAGCATCCCACACAAACGAATGCTCCACATGCGGGTTTCACGTACCACCAACTCCACATTCTCAGGCAACTTCAGCGCCACAGCCGTTTTCAGATAGCCCTCAATGCAGATGTTCTAGACGCAAATATTTGTGTGAGAGCTAATTCAATCAAGGAAACACAGCCTGTTAGTGAAGGGCATATTGAAGAAGGGTCAGCCGAGTGGTTCTTGTGGGAGAACAACTCCATTTGGCTCACTAACTTCACACACCATCAGGCTTCCAAGCAGCTCTAAAGGAAACTCAGTTTTCACACTCTATGCTTAGTGCCCTTTGAGTGCCTAGGACTGAAAAGAAGCTTGTTGAGCATCCCACACAAACGAATGCTCCACATGCGGGTTTCACATGCCACCAACTCCACATTCACAGGCAACTTCAGCGCCACAGCCGTTTTCAGATAGCCCTCAATGCAAAGGCTCTAGACGCAAATATTGTTTGAGACCCATTTCAATCAAGGAAACACTGCATGTTGGTGAAGGGCATATTGAAGAAGGATCAGCCAAGTGGTTCTTGTGGGAGAACAACTCCATTTGGCTCACTAACTTCACACACCATCAGGCTTCCAAGCAGCTCTCAAGGAAACTCAGTTTTCACACTCTATGCTTAGTGCCCTTTGAATGCCTAGGACTGAAATGAAGCTTGGTGAGCATCACACACAAACGAATGCTCCACATGCGGGTTTCACATGCCACCAACTCCACATTCACAGGCAACTTCAGCGCCACAGCCGTTTTCAGATAGCCCTCAATGCAAAGGCTCTAGACGCAAATATTGGTGTGAGAGCTAATTCAATCAAGGAAACACAGCCTGTTAGTGAAGGGCATATTGAAGAAGGATCAGCCGAGTGGTTCTTGTGGGAGAACAACTCCATTTGGCTCACTAACTTCACACACCATCAGGCTTCCAAGCAGCTCTCAAGGAAACTCAGTTTTCACACTGTATGCTTAGTGCTCTTTGAGTCCATTATCTAGTATTGAACCTGGTAGAGCATCCCACACATTCGAATGCTCCACATGCGGGTTTCACATGCCACCAACTCCACATTCACAGGCAACTTCAGCGCCACAGCCGTTTTCAGATAGCCCTCAATGCAAAGGCTCTAGACGCAAATATTGGTGTGAGAGCTAATTCAATCAAGGAAACACTGCATGTTGGTGAAGGGCATATTGAAGAAGGATCAGCCGAGTGGTTCTTGTGGGAGAACAACTCCATTTGGCTCACTAACTTCACACACCATCAGGCTTCCAAGCAGCTCTCAAGGAAACTCAGTTTTCACACTCTATGCTTAGTGCCCTTTGAGTCCATTATCAAGGAATGAACCAGGTAGAGCATCCCACACAAACGAATGCTCCACATGTGGGTTTCACATGACACCAACTCCACATTCACAGGCAACTTCAGTGCCACAGCCATTTTCAGATAGCCCTCAATGCCAAGGCTCTAGACGCAAATGTTGGTGTGAGAGCTAATTCAATCAAGGAAACACTGCATGTTGGTGAAGGGCATATTGAAGAAGGATCAGCCGAGTGGTTCTTGTGGGAGAACAACTCCATTTGGCTCACTAACTTCACACACCATCAGGCTTCAAGCAGCTCTCAAGGAAACTCAGTTTTCACACTCTATGTTTAGTGCCCTTTGAGTGAATTATCTAGCAACAAACTTGGTAGAGCATCCCACACAAACGAATGCTCCACATGCGGGTTTCACGTACCACCAACTCCACATTCACAGGCAACTTCAGCGCCACAGCCATTTTCAGATAGCCCTCAATGCAAAGGCTCTAGACGCAAATATTGGAGTGAGAGCTAATTCAATCAAGGAAACACTGCATGTTGGTGAAGGGCATATTGAAGAAGGATCAGCCGAGTGGTTCTTGTGGGAGAACAACTCCATTTGGCTCACTAACTTCACACACCATCAGGCTTCCAAGCAGCTCTCAAGGAAACTCAGTTTTCACACTCTATGTTTAGTGCCCTTTGAGTGAATTATCTAGCAACAAACTTGGTAGAGCATCCCACACAAACAATGCTCCACATGCGGGTTTCACGTACCACCAACTCCACATTCACAGGCAACTTCAGCGCCACAGCCATTTTCAGATAGCCCTCAATGCAAAGGCTCTAGACGCAAATATTGGAGTGAGAGCTAATTCAATCAAGGAAACACTGCATGTTGGTGAAGGGCATATTGAAGAAGGATCAGCCGAGTGGTTCTTGTGGGAGAACAACTCCATTTGGCTCACTAACTTCACACACCATCAGGTTTCCAAGCAGCTCTCAAGGAAACTCAATTTTCACACTCTATGCTTAGTGCCCTTTGAGTGCATTATCTAGAATTGCACCTGGTAGAGCATCCCACACAAACGAATGCTCCACATGCGGGTTTCACATGCCACCAACTCCACATTCTCAGGCAACTTCAGCGCCACAGCCGTTTTCAGATAGCCCTCAATGCAAAGGCTCTAGACGCAAATATTGGTGTGAGAGCTAATTCAATCAAGGAAACACTGCATGTTGGTGAAGTGCATATTGAAGAAGGATCAGCCGAGTGGTTCTTGTGGGAGAACAACTCCATTTGGCTCACTAACTTCACACACCATCAGGCTTCCAAGCAGCTCTCAAGGAAACTCAGTTTTCACACTCTATGCTTAGTGCCCTTTGAGTCCATTATCAAGGAATGAACCAGGTAGAGCATCCCACACAAACGAATGCTCCACATGTGGGTTTCACATGACACCAACTCCACATTCTCAGGCAACTTCAGCGCCACAGCCGTTTTCAGATAGCTCTCAATGCAAAGGCTCTAGACGCAAATATTGGTGTGAGAGCTAATTCAATCAAGGAAACACTGCATGTTGGTGAAGGGCATATTGAAGAAGGAACAGCCGAGTGGTTCTTGTGGGAGAACAACTCCATTTGGCTCACTAACTTCACACACCATCAGGCTTCCAAGCAGCTCTCAAGGAAACTCAGTTTTCACACTCTATGCTTAGTGCCTTTTGAGTGCATTATCTAGGAATGAACCTGGTAGAGCATCCCACACAAACCAATGCTCCACATGCGGGTTTCACATGCCACCAACTGCACTTTCACAGGCAACTTCAGCGCCACAGCCATTTTCAGATAGCCCTCAATGCAAAGGCTCTAGACGCAAATATTGGTGTGAGAGCTAATTCAATCAAGGAAACACTGCATGTTGGTGAAGGGCATATTGAAGAAGGATCAGCCGAGTGGTTCTTGTGGGAGAACAACTCCATTTGGCTCACTAACTTCACACACCATCAGGCTTCCAAGCAGCTCTCAAGAAAACTCAGTTTTCACATTCTATGTTTAGTGCCCTTTCAGTGAATTATCTAGGAATAAACTTGGTAGAGCATCCCACACAAACGAATGCTCCACATGCGGGTTTCACATGCCACCAACTCCACATTCTCAGGCAACTTCAGCGCCACAGCCGTTTTCAGATAGCCCTCAATGCAAAGGATCTAGACGCAAATATTGGTGTGAGAGCTAATTCAATCAAGGAAACACTGCATGTTGGTGAAGGGCATATTGAAGAAGGATCAGCCGAGTGGTTCTTGTGAGAGAACAACTCCATTTGGCTCACTAACTTCACACACCATCAGGCTTCCAAGCAGCTCTCAAGGAAACTCAGTTTTCACACTCTATGCTTAGTGCCCTTTGAGTGCCTAGGACTGAAAAGAAGCTTGTTGAGCATCCCACACAAACGAATGATCCACATGCAGGTTTCACATGCCACCAACTCCACATTCACAGGCAACTTCAGCGCCACAGCCGTTTTCAGATAACCCTCAATGCAAAGGCCCTAGACGCAAATATTGGTGTGAGAGCTAATTCAATCAAGGAAACACTGCATGTTGGTGAAGGGCATATTGAAGAAGGATCAGCCGAGTGGTTCTTGTGGGAGAACAACTCCATTTGGCTCACTAACTTCACACACCATCAGGCTTCCAAGCAGCTCTCAAGGAAACTCAGTTTTCACACTCTATGCTTAGTGCCCTTTAAGTGCCTAGGACTGAAAAGAATCTTGTTGAGCATCCCACACAAACGAATGTTCCACATGAAGATTTCACATGCCACCAACTCCACATTCACAGGCAACTTCAGCGCCACAGCCATTTTCAGATAGCCCTCAATGCAAAGGATCTAGACGCAAATATTGGTGTGAGAGCTAATTCAATCAAGGAAACACTGCATGTTGGTGAAGGGCATATTGAAGAAGGATCAGCCGAGTGGTTCTTGTGAGAGAACAACTCCATTTGGCTCACTAACTTCACACACCATCAGGCTTCCAAGCAGCTCTCAAGGAAACTCAGTTTTCACACTCTATGCTTAGTGCCCTTTGAGTGCATTATCTAGAAATGAACCTGGTAGAGCATCCCACACAAACGAATGCTCCACATGCAGGTTTCACATGCCACCAACTCCACATTCACAGGCAACTTCAGCGCCACAGCCGTTTTCAGATAGCCCTCAATGCAAAGGCTCTAGACGCAAATATTGGTGTGAGAGCTAATTCAATCAAGGAAACACTGCATGTTGGTGAAGGGCATATTGAAGAAGGATCAGCCGAGTGGTTCTTGTGGGAGAACAACTCCATTTGGCTCACTAACTTCACACACCATCAGCTTCCAAGCAGCTCTCAAGGAAACTCAGTTTTCACACTCTATGCTTAGTGCCCTTTGAGTGCTTGGACTGAAATGAAGCTTGGTGAGCATCCCACACAAACGAATGCTCCACATGCGGGTTTCACATGAGACCAATTCCACATTCACAGGCAACTTCAGCGCCACAGCCGTTTTCAGATAGCCCTCAATGCAGAGGCTCTAGACGCAAATATTGGTGTGAGAGTTAATTCAATCCAGGAAACACTGCATGTTGGTGAAGGGCATATTGAAGAAGGATCAGCCGAGTGGTTCTTGTGGGAGAACAACTCCATTTGGCTCACTAACTTCACACACCATCAGGCTTCCAAGCAGCTCTCAAGGAATCTCAGTTTTCACACTCTATGCTTAGTGCCCTTTGAGTACCTATAACTGAAGTGAAGCTTGTTGAGCATCCCACACAAACCAATGCTCCACATGCGGGTTTCACATGCCACCAACTCCACATTCACAGGCAACTTCAGCGCCACAGCCGTTTTCAGATAGCCCTTAATGCAAAGGCTCTAGACGCAAATATTGGTGTGAGAGCTAATTCAATCAAGGAAACACTGCATGTTGGTGAAGGGCATATTGAAGAAGGATCAGCCAAGTGGTTCTTGTGGGAGAACAACTCCATTTGGCTCACTAACTTCACACACCATCAGGCTTCCAAGCAGCTCTCAAGGAAACTCAGTTTTCACACTCTATGCTTAGTGCCCTTTGAGTGCATTATCTAGGATTGAACCAGGTAGAGCATCCCACACAACCGAATGCTCCACATGCGGGTTTCACATGCCACCAACTCCACATTCACAGGCAACTTCAGCGCCACAGCCGTTTTCAGATAGCCCTCAATGCAAAGGCTCTAGACGCAAATATTGGTGTGAGAGCTAATTCAATCAAGGAAACACTGCATGTTGGTGAAGGGCATATTGAAGAAGGATCAGCCGAGTGGTTCTTGTGGGAGAACAACTCCATTTGGCTCACTAACTTCACACACCATCAGGCTTCCAAGCAGCTCTCAAGGAAACTCAGTTTTCACACTCTATGCTTAGTGCTCTTTGAGTGCCTAGGACTGAAATGAAGCTTGGTGAGCATCCCACACAAACGAATGCTCCACAGGCGGGTTTCACATGCCACCAACTCCACGTTCTTAGCCAACTTCAGTGCCACAGCCGTTTTCACATAGCCCTCAATGCAAAGGCTCTAGACGCAAATGTTGGTGTGAGAACTAATTCAATCAAGGAAACACTGCATGTTGGTGAAGGGCTTATTGAAGAAGGATCAGCCCAGTGGTTCTTGTGGGAGAACAACTCCATTTGGCTCACTAACTTCACACACCATCAGTCTTCCAAGCAGCTGTCAAGGAAACTCAGTTTTCACACTCTATGCTTAGTGCCCTTTGAGTGCATTATCTAGAATTGAACCAGGTAGAGCATCCCACACAAACGAATGCTCCACATGCGCGTTTCACATACCACCAACTCCACATTCACAGGCAACTTCAGCGCCACAGCCATTTTCAGATAGCCCTCAATGCAAAGGCTCTAGAGGCAAATATTGGTGTGAGAGCTAATTCAATCAAGGAAACACTGCATGTTGGTGAAGGGCATATTGAAGAAGGATCAGCCGAGTGGTTCTTGTGACAGAACAACTCCATTTGGCTCACTAACTTCACACACCATCAGGCTTCCAAGCAGCTCTCAAGGAAACTCAGTTTTCACACTCTATGTTTAGTGCCCTTTGAGTCCATTATCTAGGATGAAACTTGGTAGAGCATCCCACACAAATGAATGCTCAACATGCGGGTTTCACATGCCACCAACTCCACATTCTCAGGCAACTTCAGCGCCACAGCCGTTTTCAGATAGCCCTCAATGCAAAGGCTCTAGACGCAAATATTGGTGTGAGAGCATATTCAATCAAGGAAACACTGCATGTTGGTGAAGGGCATATTGAAGAAGGATCAGCCGAGTGGTTCTTGTGGGAGAATAACTCCATTTGGCTCACTAACTTCACACACCATCAGGTTTCCAAGCAGCTCTCAAGGAAACTCAGTTTTCACACTCTATGCTTAGTGCCCTTTGAGTGCATTATCTAGAAATGAACCTGGTGGAGCATCCCACACAAACGAATGCTCCACATGCGGGTTTCACATACCACCAACTCCACATTCACAGGCAACTTCAGCGCCACAGCCGTTTTCAGATAGCCCTCAATGCAAAGGCTCTAGACGCAAATATTGGTGTGAGAGCTAATTCAATCAAGGAAACACTGCATGTTGGTGAAGGGCATATTGAAGAAGGATCAGCCGAGTGGTTCTTGTGGGAGAACAACTCCATTTGGCTCACTAACTTCACACACCATCAGGCTTCCAAGCAGCTCTCAAGGAAACTCAGTTTTCACACTCTATGCTTAGTGCCCTTTAAGTGCCTAGGACTGAAAAGAAGCTTGTTGAGCATCCCACACAAACGAATGCTGCACATGCAGGTTTCAAATGCCACCAACTCCACATTCTCAGGCAACTTCAGCGCCACAGCCGTTTTCAGATAGCCCTCAATTCAAAGGCTCTAGACGCAAATATTGGTGTGAGAGCTAATTCAATCAAGGAAACACTGCATGTTGGTGAAGGGCATAATGAAGAAGGATCAGCCGAGTGGTTCTTGTGAGAGAACAACTCCATTTGGCTCACTAACTTCACACACCATCAGGCTTCCAAGCAGCTCTCAAGGAAACTCAGTTTTCACACTCCATGTTTAGTGCCCTTTGAGTCCATTATCTAGGAATAAACTTGGTATAGCATCCCACACAAACGAATGCTCCACATGCGGGTTTCACATGCCACCAACTCCACATTCTCAGGCAACTTCAGCGCCACAGCCGTTTTCAGATAGCCCTCAATGCAAAGGCTCTAGACGCAAATATTGGTGTGAGAGCTAATTCAATCAAGGAAACACTGCATGTTGGTGAAGGGCATATTGAAGAAGGATCAGCCGAGTGGTTCTTGTGGGAGAACAACTCCATTTGGCTCACTAACTTCACACACCATCAGGCTTCCAAGCAGCTCTCAAGGAAACTCAGTTTTCACACTCTATGCTTAGTGCCCTTTTAGTACCTAGGACTGAAATGAAGCATGGTGAGCATCCCACACAAACGAATGCTCCACATGCGGGTTTCACATGCAACCAACTCCACATTCACAGGCAACTTCAGCGCCACAGCCATTTTCAGATAGCCCTCAATGCAAAGGCTCTAGACGCAAATATTGGTGTGAGAGCTAATTCAATCAAGGAAACACTGCATGTTGGTGAAGGGCATAGAGAAGAAGGATCAGCCGAGTGGTTCTTGTGGGAGAACAACTCCATTTGGCTCACTAACTTCACACACCATCAGGCTTCCAAGCAGCTCTCAAGGAAACTCAGTTTTCACACTCTATGCTTAGTGCCCTTTGAGTGCCTAGGACTGAAATGAAGCTTGGTGAGCTTCCCACACAAACGAATGCTCCACATGCAGGTTTCACATGCCACCAACTCCACATTCACAGGCAACTTCAGCGCCACAGCCATTTTCAGATAGCCCTCAATGCAAAGGCTCTAGACGCAAATATTGGTGTGAGAGCTAATTCAATCAAGGAAACACTGCATGTTGGTGAAGGGCATATTGAAGAAGGATCAGCCGAGTGGTTCTTGTGAGAGAACAACTCCATTTGGCTCACTAACTTCACACACCATCAGGCTTCCAAGCAGCTCTCAAGGAATCTCAGTTTTCACACTCTATGCTTAGTGCCCTTTAAGTGCCTAGGACTGAAATGAAGCATGGTGAGCATCCCACACAAAAGAATGCTCCACATGCGGGTTTCACATGCCACCAACTCCACATTCACAGGCAACTTCAGCCCCACAGCCATTTTCAGATAGCCCTCAATGCAAAGGCTCTAGACGCAAATATTGGTGTGAGAGCTAATTCAATCAAGGAAACACTGCATGTTGGTGAAGGGCATATTGAAGAAGGATCAGCCGAGTGGTTCTTGTGGGAGAACAACTCCATTTGGCTCATTAACTTCACACACCATCAGGCTTCCAAGCAGCTCTCAAGGAAACTCAGTTTTCACACTCTATGCTTAGTGCCCTTTGAGTCCATTATCTAGAAATGAACCTGGTAGAGCATCCCACACAAACGAATGCTCCACATGCGGATTTCACATGCCACCAACTCCACATTCTCAGGCAACTTCAGCGCCACAGCCGTTTTCAGATAGCCCTCAATGCAAAGGCTCTAGACGCAAATATTGGTGTGAGAGCTAATTCAATTAAGGAAACAGTGCATGTTGGTGAAGGGCATATTGAAGAAGGATCAGCCGAGTGGTTCTTGTGGGAGAACAACTCCATTTGGCTCACTAACTTCACACACCATCAGGCTTCCAAGCTTCTCTCAAGGAAACTCAGTTTTCACACTCTATGCTTAGTGCCCTTTGAGTGCCTAGAACTGAAATGATACTTGCTGAGCATCCCACACAAACGAATGCTCCACATGCGGGTTTCACATGCCACCAACTCCACATTCACAGGCAACTTCAGCGCCACAGCCGTTTTCAGATAGCCCTCAATGCAAAGGCTCTAGACGCAAATGTTGGTGTGAGAGCAAATTCAATCAAGGAAAAACTGCATGTTGGTGAAGGACAAATAGAAGAAGGATCAGCCGAGTGGATGTTGTGGGAGAACAACTCCATTTGGCTCACTAACTTCACACACCATCAGGCTTCCAAGCAGCTCTCAAGGAAACTCAGTTTTCACACTCTATGCTTAGTGCCCTTTGAGTGCCTAGGACTGAAATGAAGCTTGGTGAGCTTCCCACACAAACGAATGCTCCACATGCAGGTTTCACATGCCACCAACTCCACATTCACAGGCAACTTCACCGCCACAGCCATTTTCAGAGAGCCCACAATGCAAAGGCTCTAGACGCAAATATTGGTGTGAGAGCTAATTCAATCAAGGAAACACTGCATGTTGGTGAAGGGCATATTGAAGAAGGAACAGCCGAGTGGTTCTTGTGGGAGAACAACTCCATTTGGCTCACTAACTTCACACACCATCAGGCTTCCAAGCAGCTCTCAAGGAAACTCAGTTTTCACACACTATGCTTAGTGCCCTTTCATTGCATTATCTAGGAATGAACCTGGTAGAGCATCCCCCACAAACGAATGCTCTACATGCGGGTTTCACATGCCACCAACTCCACATTCTCAGGCAACTTCAGCGCCACAGCCGTTTTCAGATAGCCCTCAATGCAAAGGCTCTACACGCAAATATTGGTGTGAGAGCTAATTCAATCAAGGAAACACTGCATGTTGGTGAAGGGCATATTGAAGAAGGATCAGCCGAGTGGTTCTTGTGGGAGGACAACTCCATTTGGCTCACTAACTTCACACACCATCAGGCTTCCAAGCAGCTCTCAAGGAAACTCAGTTTTCACACTCTATGCTTAGTGCCCTTTGAGTGCCTAGGACTGAAATGAAGCTTGTTGAGCTTCCCACACAAACGAATGCTCCACACGCAGGTTTCACATGCCACCAACTCCACATTCACAGGCAACTTCAGCGCCACAGCCATTTTCAGATAGCCCTCAATGCAGAGGCTCTAGACGCAAATATTTGTGTGAGAGCTAATTCAATCAAGGAAACACTGCATGTTGGTGAAGGGCATATTGAAGAAGGATCAGCCGAGTGGTTCTTGTGGGAGAACAACTCCATTTGGCTCACTAACTTCACACACCATCAGGCTTCCAAGCAGCTCTCAAGGAAACTCAGTTTTCACACTCTATGCTTAGTGCCCTTTAAGTGCCTAGGACTGAAATGAAGCATGGTGAGCATCCCACACAAATGAATGCTTCACATGCAGGTTTCACATGCCACCAACTCCACATTCTCAGGCAACTTCAGCGCCACAGCCATTTTCAGATAGCCCTCAATGCAAAGGCTCTAGACGCAAATACTGGTGTGAGAGCTAATCCAATCAAGGAAACACTGCATGTTGGTGAAGGGCATATTGAAGAAGGATCAGCCGAGTGGTTCTTGTGGGAGAACAACTCCATTTGGCTCACTAACTTCACACACCATCAGGCTTCCAAGCAGCTCTCAAGGAAACTCAGTTTTCACACACTATGCTTAGTGCCCTTTCATTGCATTATCTAGGAATGAACCTGGTAGAGCATCCCACACAAACGAATGCTCTACATGCGGGTTTCACATGCCACCAACTCCACATTCTCAGGCAACTTCAGCGCCACAGCCGTTTTCAGATAGCCCTCAATGCAAAGGCTCTAGAAGCAAATGTTGGTGTGAGAGCTAATTCAATCAAGGAAACACTGCATGTTGGTGAAGGACAAATAGAAGAAGGATCAGCCGAGTGGATGCTGTGGGAGAACAACTCCATTTGGCTCACTAACTTCACACACCATCAGGTTTCCAAGCAGCTCTCAAGGAAACTCAGTTTTCACACTCTATGCTTAGTGCCCTTTGAGTGCCTAGGACTGAAATGAAGCTTGGTAAAGCATCCCACACAAACGAATGCTCCACATACGGGTTTCACATGCCACCAACTCCACATTCTCAGGCAACTTCAGCGCCACAGCCGTTTTCAGATAGCCCTCAATGCAGAGGTTCTAGCCGCAAATATTGGTGTGAGAGCTAATTCAATCAAGGAAACACAGCCTGTTAGTGAAGGGCATATTGAAGAAGGATCAGCCGAGTGGTTCTTGTGGGAGAACAACTCCATTTGGCTCACTAACTTCACACACCATTAGGCTTCCAAGCAGCTCTCAAGGAAACTCAGTTTTCACACTCTATGCTTAGTGCCCTTTGAGTGCCTAGGACTGAAATGAAGCTTGGTGAGCATCCCACACAAACGAATGCTCCACATGCGTGTTTCACATACCACCAACGCCACATCCTCAGGCAACTTCAGCGCCATAGCCGTTTTCAGATAGCCCTCAATGCAAAGGCTCTAGACGCAAATATTTGTGTGAGAGCTAATTCAATCAAGGAAACACTGCATGTTGGTGAAGGGCATATTGAAGAAGGATCAGCCGAGTGGTTCTTGTGGGAGAATAACTCCATTTGGCTCACTAACTTCACACACCATCAGGTTTCCAAGCAGCTCTCAAGGATACTCAGTTTTCACACTCTATGCTTAGTGCCCTTTGAGTGCATTATCTAGAAATGAACCTGGTGGAGCATCCCACACAAACGAATGCTCCACATGCGGGTTTCACATACCACCAACTCCACATTCACAGGCAACTTCAGCGCCACAGCCGTTTTCAGATAGCCCTCAATGCAAAGGCTCTAGACGCAAATATTGGTGTGAGAGCTAATTCAATCAAGGAAACACTGCATGTTGGTGAAGGGCATATTGAAGAAGGATCAGCCGAGTGGTTCTTGTGGGAGAACAACTCCATTTGGCTCACTAACTTCACACACCATCAGGCTTCCAAGCAGCTCTCAAGGAAACTCAGTTTTCACACTCTATGCTTAGTGCCCTTTAAGTGCCTAGGACTGAAAAGAAGCTTGTTGAGCATCCCACACAAACGAATGCTGCACATGCAGGTTTCAAATGCCACCAACTCCACATTCTCAGGCAACTTCAGCGCCACAGCCATTTTCAGATAGCCCTCAATTCAAAGGCTCTAGAGGCAAATATTGGTGTGAGAGCTAATTCAATCAAGGAAACACTGCATGTTGGTGAAGGGCATAATGAAGAAGGATCAGCCGAGTGGTTCTTGTGAGAGAACAACTCCATTTGGCTCACTAACTTCACACACCATCAGGCTTCCAAGCAGCTCTCAAGGAAACTCAGTTTTCACACTCCATGTTTAGTGCCCTTTGAGTCCATTATCTAGGAATAAACTTGGTAGAGCATCCCACACAAACGAATGCTCCACATGCGGGTTTCACATGCCACCAACTCCACATTCTCAGGCAACTTCAGCGCCACAGCCGTTTTCAGATAGCCCTCAATGCAAAGGCTCTAGACGCAAATATTGGTGTGAGAGCTAATTCAATCAAGGAAACACTGCATGTTGGTGAAGGGCATATTGAAGAAGGATCAGCCGAGTGGTTCTTGTGGGAGAACAACTCCATTTGGCTCACTAACTTCACACACCATCAGGCTTCCAAGCAGCTCTCAAGGAAACTCAGTTTTCACACTCTATGCTTAGTGCCCTTATAGTACCTAGGACTGAAATGAAGCATGGTGAGCATCCCACACAAACGAATGCTCCACATGCGGGTTTCACATGCAACCAACTCCACATTCACAGGCAACTTCAGCGCCACAGCCATTTTCAGATAGCCCTCAATGCAAAGGCTCTAGACGCAAATATTGGTGTGAGAGCTAATTCAATCAAGGAAACACTGCATGTTGGTGAAGGGCATAGAGAAGAAGGATCAGCCGAGTGGTTCTTGTGGGAGAACAACTCCATTTGGCTCACTAACTTCACACACCATCAGGCTTCCAAGCAGCTCTCAAGGAAACTCAGTTTTCACACTCTATGCTTAGTGCCCTTTGAGTGCCTAGGACTGAAAAGAAGCTTGTTGAGCTTCCCACACAAACGAATGCTCCACATGCAGGTTTCACATGCCACCAACTCCACATTCACAGGCAACTTCAGCGCCACAGCCATTTTCAGATAGCCCTCAATGCAAAGGCTCTAGACGCAAATATTGGTGTGAGAGCTAATTCAATCAAGGAAACACTGCATGTTGGTGAAGGGCATATTGAAGAAGGATCAGCTGAGTGGTTCTTGTGGGAGAACAACTCCATTTGGCTCACTAACTTCACACACCATCAGGCTTCAGAGGAGCTCTCAAGGTAACTCAGTTTTCACACTCTATGCTTAGTGCCCTTTGAGTGCCTAGAACTGAAATGAAGCTTGGTGAGCATCCCACGCAAACGAATGCTCCACATGCGGGTTTCACATGCCACCAACTCCACATTCACAGGCAACTTCAGCCCCACAGCCATTTTCAGATAGCCCTCAATGCAAAGGCTCTAGACGCAAATATTGGTGTGAGAGCTAATTCAATCAAGGAAACACTGCATGTTGGTGAAGGGCATATTGAAGAAGGATCAGCCGAGTGGTTCTTGTGGGAGAACAACTCCATTTGGCTCATTAACTTCACACACCATCAGGCTTCCAAGCAGCTCTCAAGGAAACTCAGTTTTCACACTCTATGCTCAGTGCCCTTTGAGTCCATTACCTAGAAATGAACCTGGTAGAGCATCCCACACAAACGAATGCTCCACATGCGGATTTCACATGCCACCAACTCCACATTCTCAGGCAACTTCAGCGCCACAGCCGTTTTCAGATAGCCCTCAATGCAAAGGCTCTAGACGCAAATATTGGTGTGAGAGCTAATTCAATTAAGGAAACAGTGCATGTTGGTGAAGGGCATATTGAAGAAGGATCAGCCGAGTGGTTCTTGTGGGAGAACAACTCCATTTGGCTCACTAACTTCACACACCATCAGGCTTCCAAGCTTCTCTCAAGGAAACTCAGTTTTCACAATCTATGCTTAGTGCCCTTTGAGTGCCTAGAACTGAAATGATACTTGCTGAGCATCCCACACAAACGAATGCTCCACATGCGGGTTTCACATGCCACCAACTCCACATTCACAGGCAACTTCAGCGCCACAGCCGTTTTCAGATAGCCCTCAATGCAAAGGCTCTAGACGCAAATGTTGGTGTGAGAGCAAATTCAATCAAGGAAAAACTGCATGTTGGTGAAGGACAAATAGAAGAAGGATCAGCCGAGTGGATGTTGTGGGAGAACAACTCCATTTGGCTCACTAACTTCACACACCATCAGGCTTCCAAGCAGCTCTCAAGGAAACTCAGTTTTCACACTCTATGCTTAGTGCCCTTTGAGTGCCTAGGACTGAAATGAAGCTTGTTGAGCTTCCCACACAAACGAATGCTCCACATGCAGGTTTCACATGCCACCAACTCCACATTCACAGGCAACTTCACCGCCACAGCCATTTTCAGATAGCCCTCAATGCAAAGGCTCTAGACGCAAATATTGGTGTGAGAGCTAATTCAATCAAGGAAACACTGCATGTTGGTGAAGGGCATATTGAAGAAGGATCAGCCGAGTGGTTCTTGTGGGAGAACAACTCCATTTGGCTCACTAACTTCACACACCATCAGGCTTCCAAGCAGCTCTCAAGGAAACTCAGTTTTCACACACTATGCTTAGTGCCCTTTCATTGCATTATCTAGGAATGAACCTGGTAGAGCATCCCACACAAACGAATGCTCTACATGCGGGTTTCACATGCCACCAACTCCACATTCTCAGGCAACTTCAGCGCCACAGCCATTTTCAGATAGCCCTCAATGCAAAGGCTCTAGACGCAAATATTGGTGTGAGAGCTATTTCAATCAAGGAAACACTGCATGTTGGTGAAGTGCATATTGAAGAAGGATCAGCCGAGTGGTTCTTGTGGGAGAACAACTCCATTTGGTTCACTAACTTCACACACCATCAGGCTTCCAAGCAGCTCTCAAGGAAACTCAGTTTTCACACTCTATGCTTAGTGCCCTTTGAGTCCATTATCTAGGATTGAACCAGGTAGAGCATCCCCCACAAACCAATGCTCCACATGCGGGTTTCACATGCCACCAACTCCACATTCTCAGGCAACTTCAGCGCCACAGCCATTTTCAGATAGCCCTCAATGCAAAGGCTCTACACGCAAATATTGGTGTGAGAGCTAATTCAATCAAGGAAACACTGCATGTTGGTGAAGGGCATATTGAAGAAGGATCAGCCGAGTGGTTCTTGTGGGAGGACAACTCCATTTGGCTCACTAACTTCACACACCATCAGGCTTCCAAGCAGCTCTCAAGGAAACTCAGTTTTCACACTCTATGCTTAGTGCCCTTTGAGTGCCTAGGACTGAAATGAAGCTTGTTGAGCTTCCCACACAAACGAATGCTCCACACGCAGGTTTCACATGCCACCAACTCCACATTCACAGGCAACTTCAGCGCCACAGCCATTTTCAGATAGCCCTCAATGCAGAGGCTCTAGACGCAAATATTTGTGTGAGAGCTAATTCAATCAAGGAAACACTGCATGTTGGTGAAGGGCATATTGAAGAAGGATCAGCCGAGTGGTTCTTGTGGGAGAACAACTCCATTTGGCTCACTAACTTCACACACCATCAGGCTTCCAAGCAGCTCTCAAGGAAACTCAGTTTTCACACTCTATGCTTAGTGCCCTTTAAGTGCCTAGGACTGAAATGAAGCATGGTGAGCATCCCACACAAATGAATGCTTCACATGCAGGTTTCACATGCCATCACCAACTCCACATTCACAGGCAACTTCAGCGCCACAGCCGTTTTCAGATAGCCCTCAATGCAAAGCCTAGAGACGCAAATATTGGTGTGAGAGCTAATTCAATCAAGGAAACACTGCATGTTGGTGAAGGGCATATTGAAGAATGATCAGCCGAGTGGTTCTTGTGGGAGAACAACTCCATTTGGCTCACTAACTTCACACACCATCAGGCTTCCAAGCAGCTCTCAAGGAAACTCAGTTTTCACACTCTATGCTTAGTGCCCTTTGAGTGCATTATCTAGGAATAACCTGGTAGAGCATCCCACACAAACGAATGCTCTACATGCGGGTTTCACATGCCACCAACTCACATTCTCAGGCACTTCAGCGCCACAGCCGTTTTCAGATAGCCCTCAATGCAAAGGCTCTAGAAGCAAATGTTGGTGTGAGAGCTAATTCAATCAAGGAAACACTGCATGTTGGTGAAGGACAAATAGAAGAAGGATCAGCCGAGTGGATGCTGTGGGACAACAACTCCATTTGGCTCACTAACTTCACACACCATCAGGTTTCCAAGCAGCTCTCAAGGAAACTCAGTTTTCACACTCTATGCTTAGTGCCCTTTGAGTGCCTAGGACTGAAATGAAGCTTGGTAAAGCATCCCACACAAACGAATGCTCCACATACGGGTTTCACATGCCACCAACTCCACATTCTCAGGCAACTTCAGCGCCACAGCCGTTTTCAGATAGCCCTCAATGCAGAGGTTCTAGACGCAAATATTGGTGTGAGAGCTAATTCAATCAAGGAAACACAGCCTGTTAGTGAAGGGCATATTGAAGAAGGATCAGCCGAGTGGTTCTTGTGGGAGAACAACTCCATTTGGCTCACTAACTTCACACACCATTAGGCTTCCAAGCAGCTCTCAAGGAAACTCAGTTTTCACACTCTATGCTTAGTGCCCTTTGAGTGCCTAGGACTGAAATGAAGCTTGGTGAGCATCCCACACAAACGAATGCTCCACATGCGTGTTTCACATACCACCAACGCCACATCCTCAGGCAACTTCAGCGCCATAGCCGTTTTCAGATAGCCCTCAATGCAAAGGCTCTAGACGCAAATATTGGTGTGAGAGCTAATTCAATCAAGGAAACACTGCATGTTGGTGAAGGGCATATTGAAGAAGGATCAGCCAAGTGGATGTTGTGGGAGAACAACTCCATTTGGCTCACTAACTTCACACACCATCAGGCTTCCAAGCAGCTCTCAAGGAATCTCAGTTTTCACACTCTATGCTTAGTGCCCTTTGAGTGCCTAGGACTGAAATGAAGCTTTGTAAAGCATCCCACACAAACGAATGCTCCACATGCGGGTTTCACATGCCACCAACGCCACATCCTCAGGCAACTTCAGCGCCACAGCCATTTTCAGATAGCCCTCAATGCAAAGGCTCTAGACGCAAATATTGGTGTGAGAGCTAATTCAATCAAGGAAACACTGCATGTTGGTGAAGGGCATATTGAAGAAGGTTCAGCCGAGTGGTTCTTGTGGGAGAACAACTCCATTTGGCTCACTAACTTCACACACTATCAGGCTTTCAAGCAGCTCTCAAGGAAACTCAGTTTTCACACTCTATGCTTAGTGCCCTTTGAGTGCCTAGGACTGAAATGAAGCTTGGTGAGCATCCCACACAAACGAATGCTCCACATGCGGGTTTCACATGCCACCAACTCCACATTCACAGGCAACTTCACCGCCACAGCCATTTTCAGATAGCCCTCAATGCAAAGGCTCTAGACGCAAATGTTGGTGTGAGAGCTAATTCAATCAAGGAAACACTGCATGTTGGTGAAGGGCATATTGAAGAAGGATCAGCCGAGTGGTTCTTGTGGGAGAACAACTCCATTTGGCTCACTAACTTCACACACCATTAGGCTTCCAAGCAGCTCTCAAGGAAACTCAGTTTTCACACTCTATGCTTAGTGCCCTTTGAGTGCCTAGGACTGAAATGAAGCTTGGTGAGCATCCAACACAAACGAATGCTCCACATGCGGGTTTTACATGCCACCAACTCCACATTCTCAGGCAACTTCACCGCCACAGCCGTTTTCAGATAGCCCTCAATGCAGAGGTTGTAGACGCAAATATTGGTGTGAGAGCTAATTCAATCAAGGAAACACAGCCTGTTAGTGAAGGGCATATTGAAGAAGGATCAGCCGAGTGGTTCTTGTGGGAGAACAACTCCATTTGGCTCACTAACTTCACACACCATCAGGCTTCCAAGCAGCTCTCAAGGAAACTCAGTTTTCACACTCTATGCTTAGTGCCCTTTGAGTGCCTAGGACTGAAATGAAGCTTGGTGAGCATCCCACACAAACGAATGCTCCACATGCGGGTTTCACATACCACCAACGCCACATCCTCAGGCAACTTCAGCGCCACAGCCGTTTTCAGATAGCCCTCAATGCCAAGGCTCTAGACGCAAATATTTGTGTGAGAGCTAATTCAACCAAGGAAACACTGTATGTTGGTGAAGGGCATATTGAAGAAGGATCAGCCGAGTGGATGTTGTGGGAGAACAACTCCATTTGGCTCACTAACTTCACACACCATCAGGCTTCCAAGCAGCTCTCACGGAATCTCAGTTTTCACACTCTATGCTTAGTGCCCGTTGAGTGCCTAGGACTGAAATGAAGCTTGGTGAGCATCCCACACAAACGAATGCTCCACATGCGGGTTTCACATGCCACCAACTCCACATTCTCAGGCAACTTCAGCGCCACATCCGTTTTCAGATAGCCCTCAATGCAGAGGTTCTAGACGCAATTATTGGTGTGAGAGCTAATTCAATCAAGGAAACACAGCCTGGTAGTGAAGGGCATATTGAAGAAGGATCAGCCGAGTGGTTCTTGTGGGAGAACAAGTCCATTTGGCTCACTAACTTCACACACCATTAGGCTTCCAAGCAGCTCTCAAGGAAACTCAGTTTTCACACTCTATGCTTAGTGCCCTTTGAGTGCCTAGGACTGAAATGAAGCTTGGTGAGCATCCCACACAAACGAATGCTCCACATGCGGTTTTCACATGCCACCAACTCCACATTCACAGGCAACTTCAGCGCCACAGCCGTTTTCAGATAGCCCTCAATGCAAAGGCTCTAGACGCAAATGTTGGTGTGAGAGCTAATTCAATCAAGGAAACACTGCATGTTGGTGAAGGGCATATTGAAGAAGGATCAGCCGAGTGGATGTTGTGGGAGAACAACTCCATTTGGCTCACTAACTTCACACACCATCAGCCTTCCAAGCAGCTCTCACGGAATCTCAGTTTTCACACTCTATGCTTAGTGCCCTTTGAGTGCATTATCTAGAAATGAAGCTTGGTGAGCATACCACACAAACGAATGCTCCACATGCGGGTTTCTCATGCCACCAACTCCACATTCTCAGGCAACTTCAGCGCCACAGCCGTTTTCAGATAGCCCTCAATGCAGAGGTTCTAGACGCAATTATTGGTGTGAGAGCTAATTCAATCAAGGAAACACAGCCTGTTAGTGAAGGGCATATTGAAGAAGGATCAGCCGAGTGGATGTTGTGGGAGAACAACTCCATTTGGCTCACTAACTTCACACACCATTAGACTTCCAAGCAGCTCTCAAGGAAACTCAGTTTTCACACTCTATGCTTAGTGCCCTTTGAGTGCCTAGGACTGAAATGAAGCTTGGTGAGCTTCCCACACAAACGAATGCTCCACATGCAGGTTTCACATGCCACCAACTCCACATTCACAGGCAACTTCACCGCCACAGCCATTTTCAGATAGCCCACAATGCAAAGGCTCTAGACGCAAATATTGGTGTGAGAGCTAATTCAATCAAGGAAACACTGCATGTTGGTGAAGGGCATATTGAAGAAGGAACAGCCGAGTGGTTCTTGTGGGAGAACAACTCCATTTGGCTCACTAACTTCACACACCATCAGGCTTCCAAGCAGCTCTCAAGGAAACTCAGTTTTCACACACTATGCTTAGTGCCCTTTCATTGCATTATCTAGGAATGAACCTGGTAGAGCATCCCCCACAAACGAATGCTCTACATGCGGGTTTCACATGCCACCAACTCCACATTCTCAGGCAACTTCAGCGCCACAGCCGTTTTCAGATAGCCCTCAATGCAAAGGCTCTACACGCAAATATTGGTGTGAGAGCTAATTCAATCAAGGAAACACTGCATGTTGGTGAAGGGCATATTGAAGAAGGATCAGCCGAGTGGTTCTTGTGGGAGGACAACTCCATTTGGCTCACTAACTTCACACACCATCAGGCTTCCAAGCAGCTCTCAAGGAAACTCAGTTTTCACACTCTATGCTTAGTGCCCTTTGAGTGCCTAGGACTGAAATGAAGCTTGTTGAGCTTCCCACACAAACGAATGCTCCACACGCAGGTTTCACATGCCACCAACTCCACATTCACAGGCAACTTCAGCGTCACAGCCATTTTCAGATAGCCCTCAATGCAGAGGCTCTAGACGCAAATATTTGTGTGAGAGCTAATTCAATCAAGGAAACACTGCATGTTGGTGAAGGGCATATTGAAGAAGGATCAGCCGAGTGGTTCTTGTGGGAGAACAACTCCATTTGGCTCACTAACTTCACACACCATCAGGCTTCCAAGCAGCTCTCAAGGAAACTCAGTTTTCACACTCTATGCTTAGTGCCCTTTAAGTGCCTAGGACTGAAATGAAGCATGGTGAGCATCCCACACAAATGAATGCTTCACATGCAGGTTTCACATGCCACCAACTCCACATTCACAGGCAACTTCAGTGCCACAGCCATTTTCAGATAGCCCTCAATGCAAAGGCTCTAGACGCAAATACTGGTGTGAGAGCTAATCCAATCAAGGAAACACTGCATGTTGGTGAAGGGCATATTGAAGAAGGATCAGCCGAGTGGTTCTTGTGGGAGAACAACTCCATTTGGCTCACTAACTTCACACACCATCAGGCTTCCAAGCAGCTCTCAAGGAAACTCAGTTTTCACACACTATGCTTAGTGCCCTTTCATTGCATTATCTAGGAATGAACCTGGTAGAGCATCCCACACAAACGAATGCTCTACATGCGGGTTTCACATGCCACCAACTCCACATTCTCAGGCAACTTCAGCGCCACAGCCGTTTTCAGATAGCCCTCAATGCAAAGGCTCTAGAAGCAAATGTTGGTGTGAGAGCTAATTCAATCAAGGAAACACTGCATGTTGGTGAAGGACAAATAGAAGAAGGATCAGCCGAGTGGATGCTGTGGGAGAACAACTCCATTTGGCTCACTAACTTCACACACCATCAGGTTTCCAAGCAGCTCTCAAGGAAACTCAGTTTTCACACTCTATGCTTAGTGCCTTTGAGTGCCTAGGACTGAAATGAAGCTTGGTAAAGCATCCCACACAAACGAATGCTCCACATACGGGTTTCACATGCCACCAACTCCACATTCTCAGGCAACTTCAGCGCCACAGCCGTTTTCAGATAGCCCTCAATGCAGAGGTTCTAGACGCAAATATTGGTGTGAGAGCTAATTCAATCAAGGAAACACAGCCTGTTAGTGAAGGGCATATTGAAGAAGGATCAGCCGAGTGGATGTTGTGGGAGAACAACTCCATTTGGCTCACTAACTTCACACACCATTAGGCTTCCAAGCAGCTCTCAAGGAAACTCAGTTTTCACACTCTATGCTTAGTGCCCTTTGAGTGCCTAGGACTGAAATGAAGCTTGGTGAGCATCCCACACAAACGAATGCTCCACATGCGTGTTTCACATACCACCAACGCCACATCCTCAGGCAACTTCAGCGCCATAGCCGTTTTCAGATAGCCCTCAATGCAAAGGCTCTAGACGCAAATATTGGTGTGAGAGCTAATTCAATCAAGGAAACACTGCATGTTGGTGAAGGGCATATTGAAGAAGGATCAGCCGAGTGGTTCTTGTGGGAGAATAACTCCATTTGGCTCACTAACTTCACACACCATCAGGTTTCCAAGCAGCTCTCAAGGATACTCAGTTTTCACACTCTATGCTTAGTGCCCTTTGAGAGCATTATCTAGAAATGAACCTGGTGGAGCATCCCACACAAACGAATGCTCCACATGCGGGTTTCACATACCACCAACTCCACATTCACAGGCAACTTCAGCGCCACAGCCGTTTTCAGATAGCCCTCAATGCAAAGGCTCTAGACGCAAATATTGGTGTGAGAGCTAATTCAATCAAGGAAACACTGCATGTTGGTGAAGGGCATATTGAAGAAGGATCAGCCGAGTGGTTCTTGTGGGAGAACAACTCCATTTGGCTCACTAACTTCACACACCATCAGGCTTCCAAGCAGCTCTCAAGGAAACTCAGTTTTCACACTCTATGCTTAGTGCCCTTTAAGTGCCTAGGACTGAAAAGAAGCTTGTTGAGCATCCCACACAAACGAATGCTGCACATGCAGGTTTCAAATGCCACCAACTCCACATTCTCAGGCAACTTCAGCGCCACAGCCATTTTCAGATAGCCCTCAATTCAAAGGCTCTAGAGGCAAATATTGGTGTGAGAGCTAATTCAATCAAGGAAACACTGCATGTTGGTGAAGGGCATAATGAAGAAGGATCAGCCGAGTGGTTCTTGTGAGAGAACAACTCCATTTGGCTCACTAACTTCACACACCATCAGGCTTCCAAGCAGCTCTCAAGGAAACTCAGTTTTCACACTCCATGTTTAGTGCCCTTTGAGTCCATTATCTAGGAATAAACTTGGTAGAGCATCCCACACAAACGAATGCTCCACATGCGGGTTTCACATGCCACCAACTCCACATTCTCAGGCAACTTCAGCGCCACAGCCGTTTTCAGATAGCCCTCAATGCAAAGGCTCTAGACGCAAATATTGGTGTGAGAGCTAATTCAATCAAGGAAACAATGCATGTTGGTGAAGGGCATATTGAAGAAGGATCAGCCGAGTGGTTCTTGTGGGAGAACAACTCCATTTGGCTCACTAACTTCACACACCATCAGGCTTCCAAGCAGCTCTCAAGGAAACTCAGTTTTCACACTCTATGCTTAGTGCCCTTATAGTACCTAGGACTGAAATGAAGCATGGTGAGCATCCCACACAAACGAATGCTCCACATGCGGGTTTCACATGCAACCAACTCCACATTCACAGGCAACTTCAGCGCCACAGCCATTTTCAGATAGCCCTCAATGCAAAGGCTCTAGACGCAAATATTGGTGTGAGAGCTAATTCAATCAAGGAAACACTGCATGTTGGTGAAGGGCATAGAGAAGAAGGATCAGCCGAGTGGTTCTTGTGGGAGAACAACTCCATTTGGCTCACTAACTTCACACACCATCAGGCTTCCAAGCAGCTCTCAAGGAAACTCAGTTTTCACACTCTATGCTTAGTGCCCTTTGAGTGCCTAGGACTGAAAAGAAGCTTGTTGAGCTTCCCACACAAACGAATGCTCCACATGCAGGTTTCACATGCCACCAACTCCACATTCACAGGCAACTTCAGCGCCACAGCCATTTTCAGATAGCCCTCAATGCAAAGGCTCTAGACGCAAATATTGGTGTGAGAGCTAATTCAATCAAGGAAACACTGCATGTTGGTGAAGGGCATATTGAAGAAGGATCAGCCGAGTGGTTCTTGTGGGAGAATAACTCCATTTGGCTCACTAACTTCACACACCATCAGGTTTCCAAGCAGCTCTCAAGGATACTCAGTTTTCACACTCTATGCTTAGTGCCCTTTGAGAGCATTATCTAGAAATGAACCTGGTGGAGCATCCCACACAAACGAATGCTCCACATGCGGGTTTCACATACCACCAACTCCACATTCACAGGCAACTTCAGCGCCACAGCCGTTTTCAGATAGCCCTCAATGCAAAGGCTCTAGACGCAAATATTGGTGTGAGAGCTAATTCAATCAAGGAAACACTGCATGTTGGTGAAGGGCATATTGAAGAAGGATCAGCCGAGTGGTTCTTGTGGGAGAACAACTCCATTTGGCTCACTAACTTCACACACCATCAGGCTTCCAAGCAGCTCTCAAGGAAACTCAGTTTTCACACTCTATGCTTAGTGCCCTTTAAGTGCCTAGGACTGAAAAGAAGCTTGTTGAGCATCCCACACAAACGAATGCTGCACATGCAGGTTTCAAATGCCACCAACTCCACATTCTCAGGCAACTTCAGCGCCACAGCCATTTTCAGATAGCCCTCAATTCAAAGGCTCTAGAGGCAAATATTGGTGTGAGAGCTAATTCAATCAAGGAAACACTGCATGTTGGTGAAGGGCATAATGAAGAAGGATCAGCCGAGTGGTTCTTGTGAGAGAACAACTCCATTTGGCTCACTAACTTCACACACCATCAGGCTTCCAAGCAGCTCTCAAGGAAACTCAGTTTTCACACTCCATGTTTAGTGCCCTTTGAGTCCATTATCTAGGAATAAACTTGGTAGAGCATCCCACACAAACGAATGCTCCACATGCGGGTTTCACATGCCACCAACTCCACATTCTCAGGCAACTTCAGCGCCACAGCCGTTTTCAGATAGCCCTCAATGCAAAGGCTCTAGACGCAAATATTGGTGTGAGAGCTAATTCAATCAAGGAAACACTGCATGTTGGTGAAGGGCATATTGAAGAAGGATCAGCCGAGTGGTTCTTGTGGGAGAACAACTCCATTTGGCTCACTAACTTCACACACCATCAGGCTTCCAAGCAGCTCTCAAGGAAACTCAGTTTTCACACTCTATGCTTAGTGCCCTTATAGTACCTAGGACTGAAATGAAGCATGGTGAGCATCCCACACAAACGAATGCTCCACATGCGGGTTTCACATGCAACCAACTCCACATTCACAGGCAACTTCAGCGCCACAGCCATTTTCAGATAGCCCTCAATGCAAAGGCTCTAGACGCAAATATTGGTGTGAGAGCTAATTCAATCAAGGAAACACTGCATGTTGGTGAAGGGCATAGAGAAGAAGGATCAGCCGAGTGGTTCTTGTGGGAGAACAACTCCATTTGGCTCACTAACTTCACACACCATCAGGCTTCCAAGCAGCTCTCAAGGAAACTCAGTTTTCACACTCTATGCTTAGTGCCCTTTGAGTGCCTAGGACTGAAAAGAAGCTTGTTGAGCTTCCCACACAAACGAATGCTCCACATGCAGGTTTCACATGCCACCAACTCCACATTCACAGGCAACTTCAGCGCCACAGCCATTTTCAGATAGCCCTCAATGCAAAGGCTCTAGACGCAAATATTGGTGTGAGAGCTAATTCAATCAAGGAAACACTGCATGTTGGTGAAGGGCATATTGAAGAAGGATCAGCTGAGTGGTTCTTGTGGGAGAACAACTCCATTTGGCTCACTAACTTCACACACCATCAGGCTTCAGAGGAGCTCTCAAGGTAACTCAGTTTTCACACTCTATGCTTAGTGCCCTTTGAGTGCCTAGAACTGAAATGAAGCTTGGTGAGCATCCCACGCAAACGAATGCTCCACATGCGGGTTTCACATGCCACCAACTCCACATTCACAGGCAACTTCAGCCCCACAGCCATTTTCAGATAGCCCTCAATGCAAAGGCTCTAGACGCAAATATTGGAGTGAGAGCTAATTCAATCAAGGAAACACTGCATGTTGGTGAAGGGCATATTGAAGAAGGATCAGCCGAGTGGTTCTTGTGGGAGAACAACTCCATTTGGCTCATTAACTTCACACACCATCAGGCTTCCAAGCAGCTCTCAAGGAAACTCAGTTTTC
Organism: Ochotona princeps; assembly: GCF_030435755.1. Taxonomy (NCBI): domain Eukaryota; kingdom Metazoa; phylum Chordata; class Mammalia; order Lagomorpha; family Ochotonidae; genus Ochotona; species Ochotona princeps. The sequence continues at coordinate 12,580 of NW_026699234.1, read as the reverse complement.
ACACTCTATGCTCAGTGCCCTTTGAGTCCATTACCTAGAAATGAACCTGGTAGAGCATCCCACACAAACGAATGCTCCACATGCGGATTTCACATGCCACCAACTCCACATTCTCAGGCAACTTCAGCGCCACAGCCGTTTTCAGATAGCCCTCAATGCAAAGGCTCTAGACGCAAATATTGGTGTGAGAGCTAATTCAATTAAGGAAACAGTGCATGTTGGTGAAGGGCATATTGAAGAAGGATCAGCCGAGTGGTTCTTGTGGGAGAACAACTCCATTTGGCTCACTAACTTCACACACCATCAGGCTTCCAAGCTTCTCTCAAGGAAACTCAGTTTTCACAATCTATGCTTAGTGCCCTTTGAGTGCCTAGAACTGAAATGATACTTGCTGAGCATCCCACACAAACGAATGCTCCACATGCGGGTTTCACATGCCACCAACTCCACATTCACAGGCAACTTCAGCGCCACAGCCGTTTTCAGATAGCCCTCAATGCAAAGGCTCTAGACGCAAATGTTGGTGTGAGAGCAAATTCAATCAAGGAAAAACTGCATGTTGGTGAAGGACAAATAGAAGAAGGATCAGCCGAGTGGATGTTGTGGGAGAACAACTCCATTTGGCTCACTAACTTCACACACCATCAGGCTTCCAAGCAGCTCTCAAGGAAACTCAGTTTTCACACTCTATGCTTAGTGCCCTTTGAGTGCCTAGGACTGAAATGAAGCTTGTTGAGCTTCCCACACAAACGAATGCTCCACATGCAGGTTTCACATGCCACCAACTCCACATTCACAGGCAACTTCACCGCCACAGCCATTTTCAGATAGCCCTCAATGCAAAGGCTCTAGACGCAAATATTGGTGTGAGAGCTATTTCAATCAAGGAAACACTGCATGTTGGTGAAGTGCATATTGAAGAAGGATCAGCCGAGTGGTTCTTGTGGGAGAACAACTCCATTTGGTTCACTAACTTCACACACCATCAGGCTTCCAAGCAGCTCTCAAGGAAACTCAGTTTTCACACTCTATGCTTAGTGCCCTTTGAGTCCATTATCTAGGATTGAACCAGGTAGAGCATCCCCCACAAACCAATGCTCCACATGCGGGTTTCACATGCCACCAACTCCACATTCTCAGGCAACTTCAGCGCCACAGCCATTTTCAGATAGCCCTCAATGCAAAGGCTCTACACGCAAATATTGGTGTGAGAGCTAATTCAATCAAGGAAACACTGCATGTTGGTAAAGGGCATATTGAAGAAGGATCAGCCGAGTGGTTCTTGTGGGAGGACAACTCCATTTGGCTCACTAACTTCACACACCATCAGGCTTCCAAGCAGCTCTCAAGGAAACTCAGTTTTCACACTCTATGCTTAGTGCCCTTTGAGTGCCTAGGACTGAAATGAAGCTTGTTGAGCTTCCCACACAAACGAATGCTCCACACGCAGGTTTCACATGCCACCAACTCCACATTCTCAGGCAACTTCAGCGCCACAGCCATTTTCAGATAGCCCTCAATGCAGAGGCTCTAGACGCAAATATTTGTGTGAGAGCTAATTCAATCAAGGAAACACTGCATGTTGGTGAAGGGCATATTGAAGAAGGATCAGCCGAGTGGTTCTTGTGGGAGAACAACTCCATTTGGCTCACTAACTTCACACACCATCAGGCTTCCAAGCAGCTCTCAAGGAAACTCAGTTTTCACACTCTATGCTTAGTGCCCTTTAAGTGCCTAGGACTGAAATGAAGCATGGTGAGCATCCCACACAAATGAATGCTTCACATGCAGGTTTCACATGCCACCAACTCCACATTCACAGGCAACTTCAACGCCACAGCCATTTTCAGATAGCCCTCAATGCAAAGGCTCTAGACGCAAATACTGGTGTGAGAGCTAATCCAATCAAGGAAACACTGCATGTTGGTGAAGGGCATATTGAAGAAGGATCAGCCGAGTGGTTCTTGTGGGAGAACAACTCCATTTGGCTCACTAACTTCACACACCATCAGGCTTCCAAGCAGCTCTCAAGGAAACTCAGTTTTCACACACTATGCTTAGTGCCCTTTCATTGCATTATCTAGGAATGAACCTGGTAGAGCATCCCACACAAACGAATGCTCTACATGCGGGTTTCACATGCCACCAACTCCACATTCTCAGGCAACTTCAGCGCCACAGCCGTTTTCAGATAGCCCTCAATGCAAAGGCTCTAGAAGCAAATGTTGGTGTGAGAGCTAATTCAATCAAGGAAACACTGCATGTTGGTGAAGGACAAATAGAAGAAGGATCAGCCGAGTGGATGCTGTGGGACAACAACTCCATTTGGCTCACTAACTTCACACACCATCAGGTTTCCAAGCAGCTCTCAAGGAAACTCAGTTTTCACACTCTATGCTTAGTGCCCTTTGAGTGCCTAGGACTGAAATGAAGCTTGGTAAAGCATCCCACACAAACGAATGCTCCACATACGGGTTTCACATGCCACCAACTCCACATTCTCAGGCAACTTCAGCGCCACAGCCGTTTTCAGATAGCCCTCAATGCAGAGGTTCTAGACGCAAATATTGGTGTGAGAGCTAATTCAATCAAGGAAACACAGCCTGTTAGTGAAGGGCATATTGAAGAAGGATCAGCCGAGTGGTTCTTGTGGGAGAACAACTCCATTTGGCTCACTAACTTCACACACCATTAGGCTTCCAAGCAGCTCTCAAGGAAACTCAGTTTTCACACTCTATGCTTAGTGCCCTTTGAGTGCCTAGGACTGAAATGAAGCTTGGTGAGCATCCCACACAAACGAATGCTCCACATGCGTGTTTCACATACCACCAACGCCACATCCTCAGGCAACTTCAGCGCCATAGCCGTTTTCAGATAGCCCTCAATGCAAAGGCTCTAGACGCAAATATTGGTGTGAGAGCTAATTCAATCAAGGAAACACTGCATGTTGGTGAAGGGCATATTGAAGAAGGATCAGCCAAGTGGATGTTGTGGGAGAACAACTCCATTTGGCTCACTAACTTCACACACCATCAGGCTTCCAAGCAGCTCTCAAGGAATCTCAGTTTTCACACTCTATGCTTAGTGCCCTTTGAGTGCCTAGGACTGAAATGAAGCTTTGTAAAGCATCCCACACAAACGAATGCTCCACATGCGGGTTTCACATGCCACCAACGCCACATCCTCAGGCAACTTCAGCGCCACAGCCATTTTCAGATAGCCCTCAATGCAAAGGCTCTAGACGCAAATATTGGTGTGAGAGCTAATTCAATCAAGGAAACACTGCATGTTGGTGAAGGGCATATTGAAGAAGGTTCAGCCGAGTGGTTCTTGTGGGAGAACAACTCCATTTGGCTCACTAACTTCACACACTATCAGGCTTTCAAGCAGCTCTCAAGGAAACTCAGTTTTCACACTCTATGCTTAGTGCCCTTTGAGTGCCTAGGACTGAAATGAAGCTTGGTGAGCATCCCACACAAACGAATGCTCCACATGCGGGTTTCACATGCCACCAACTCCACATTCACAGGCAACTTCACCGCCACAGCCATTTTCAGATAGCCCTCAATGCAAAGGCTCTAGACGCAAATGTTGGTGTGAGAGCTAATTCAATCAAGGAAACACTGCATGTTGGTGAAGGGCATATTGAAGAAGGATCAGCCGAGTGGTTCTTGTGGGAGAACAACTCCATTTGGCTCACTAACTTCACACACCATTAGGCTTCCAAGCAGCTCTCAAGGAAACTCAGTTTTCACACTCTATGCTTAGTGCCCTTTGAGTGCCTAGGACTGAAATGAAGCTTGGTGAGCATCCAACACAAACGAATGCTCCACATGCGGGTTTTACATGCCACCAACTCCACATTCTCAGGCAACTTCACCGCCACAGCCGTTTTCAGATAGCCCTCAATGCAGAGGTTGTAGACGCAAATATTGGTGTGAGAGCTAATTCAATCAAGGAAACACAGCCTGTTAGTGAAGGGCATATTGAAGAAGGATCAGCCGAGTGGTTCTTGTGGGAGAACAACTCCATTTGGCTCACTAACTTCACACACCATCAGGCTTCCAAGCAGCTCTCAAGGAAACTCAGTTTTCACACTCTATGCTTAGTGCCCTTTGAGTGCCTAGGACTGAAATGAAGCTTGGTGAGCATCCCACACAAACGAATGCTCCACATGCGGGTTTCACATACCACCAACGCCACATCCTCAGGCAACTTCAGCGCCACAGCCGTTTTCAGATAGCCCTCAATGCAAAGGCTCTAGACGCAAATATTTGTGTGAGAGCTAATTCAACCAAGGAAACACTGTATGTTGGTGAAGGGCATATTGAAGAAGGATCAGCCGAGTGGATGTTGTGGGAGAACAACTCCATTTGGCTCACTAACTTCACACACCATCAGGCTTCCAAGCAGCTCTCACGGAATCTCAGTTTTCACACTCTATGCTTAGTGCCCGTTGAGTGCCTAGGACTGAAATGAAGCTTGGTGAGCATCCCACACAAACGAATGCTCCACATGCGGGTTTCACATGCCACCAACTCCACATTCTCAGGCAACTTCAGCGCCACATCCGTTTTCAGATAGCCCTCAATGCAGAGGTTCTAGACGCAATTATTGGTGTGAGAGCTAATTCAATCAAGGAAACACAGCCTGGTAGTGAAGGGCATATTGAAGAAGGATCAGCCGAGTGGTTCTTGTGGGAGAACAAGTCCATTTGGCTCACTAACTTCACACACCATTAGGCTTCCAAGCAGCTCTCAAGGAAACTCAGTTTTCACACTCTATGCTTAGTGCCCTTTGAGTGCCTAGGACTGAAATGAAGCTTGGTGAGCATCCCACACAAACGAATGCTCCACATGCGGTTTTCACATGCCACCAACTCCACATTCACAGGCAACTTCAGCGCCACAGCCGTTTTCAGATAGCCCTCAATGCAAAGGCTCTAGACGCAAATGTTGGTGTGAGAGCTAATTCAATCAAGGAAACACTGCATGTTGGTGAAGGGCATATTGAAGAAGGATCAGCCGAGTGGATGTTGTGGGAGAACAACTCCATTTGGCTCACTAACTTCACACACCATCAGCCTTCCAAGCAGCTCTCACGGAATCTCAGTTTTCACACTCTATGCTTAGTGCCCTTTGAGTGCATTATCTAGAAATGAAGCTTGGTGAGCATACCACACAAACGAATGCTCCACATGCGGGTTTCTCATGCCACCAACTCCACATTCTCAGGCAACTTCAGCGCCACAGCCGTTTTCAGATAGCCCTCAATGCAGAGGTTCTAGACGCAATTATTGGTGTGAGAGCTAATTCAATCAAGGAAACACAGCCTGTTAGTGAAGGGCATATTGAAGAAGGATCAGCCGAGTGGTTCTTGTGGGAGAACAACTCCATTTGGCTCACTAACTTCACACACCATTAGGCTTCCAAGCAGCTCTCAAGGAAACTCAGTTTTCACACTCTATGCTTAGTGCCCTTTGAGTGCCTAGGACTGAAATGAAGCTTGGTGAGCATCCCACACAAACGAATGCTCCACATGCGGGTTTCACATACCGCAACGCCACTTCCTCAGGCAACTTCAGCGCCACAGCCGTTTTCAGATAGCCCTCAATGCAGAGGCTCTAGACGCAAATGTTGGTGTGAGAGCTAATTCAACCAAGGAAACACTGCATGTTGGTGAAGGGCATATTGAAGAAGGATCAGCCGAGTGGATGTTGTGGGAGAACAACTCCATTTGGCTCACTAACTTCACACACCATCAGGCTTCCAAGCAGCTCTCACGGAATCTCAGTTTTCACACTCTATGCTTAGTGCCCTTTGAGTGCCTAGGACTGAAATGAAGCTTGGTGAGCATCCCACACAAACGAATGCTCCACATGCGGGTTTCACATGCCACCAACTCCACATTCTCAGGCAACTTCAGCGCCACAGCCGTTTTCAGATAGCCCTCAATGCAGAGGTTCTGGACGCAATTATTGGTGTGAGAGCTAATTCAATCAAGGAAACACAGCCTGTTAGTGAAGGGCATATTGAAGAAGGATCAGCCGTGTGGTTCTTGTGGGAGAACAACTCCATTTGGCTCACTAACTTCACACACCATTAGGCTTCCAAGCAGCTCTCAAGGAAACTCAGTTTTCACACTCTATGCTTAGTGCCCTTTGAGTGCCTAGGACTGAAATGAAGCTTGGTGAGCATCCAACACAAACGAATGCTCCACATGCGGGTTTTACATGCCACCAACTCCACATTCTCAGGCAACTTCACCGCCACAGCCGTTTTCAGATAGCCCTCAATGCAGAGGTTGTAGACGCAATTATTGGTGTGAGAGCTAATTCAATCAAGGAAACACAGCCTGTTAGTGAAGGGCATATTGAAGAAGGATCAGCCGAGTGGTTCTTGTGGGAGAACAACTCCATTTGGCTCACTAACTTCACACACCATTAGGCTTCCAAGCAGCTCTCAAGGAAACTCAGTTTTCACACTCTATGCTTAGTGCCCTTTGAGTGCCTAGGACTGAAATGAAGCTTGGTGAGCATCCCACACAAACGAATGCTCCACATGCGGGTTTCACATGCCACCAACGCCACATCCTCAGGCAACTTCAGCGCCACAGCCATTTTCAGATAGCCCTCAATGCAAAGGCTCTAGACGCAAATATTGGTGTGAGAGCTAATTCAATCAAGGAAACACTGCATGTTGGTGAAGGGCATATTGAAGAAGGTTCAGCCGAGTGGTTCTTGTGGGAGAACAACTCCATTTGGCTCACTAACTTCACACACTATCAGGCTTTCAAGCAGCTCTCAAGGAAACTCAGTTTTCACACTCTATGCTTAGTGCCCTTTGAGTGCCTAGGACTGAAATGAAGCTTGGTGAGCATCCCACACAAACGAATGCTCCACATGCGGGTTTCACATGCCACCAACTCCACATTCACAGGCAACTTCAGCGCCACAGCCATTTCAGATAGCCCTCAATGCAAAGGCTCTAGACGCAAATGTTGGTGTGAGAGCTAATTCAATCAAGGAAACACTGCATGTTGGTGAAGGGCATATTGAAGAAGGATCAGCCGAGTGGTTCTTGTGGGAGAACAACTCCATTTGGCTCACTAACTTCACACACCATTAGGCTTCCAAGCAGCTCTCAAGGAAACTCAGTTTTCACACTCTATGCTTAGTGCCCTTTGAGTGCCTAGGACTGAAATGAAGCTTGGTGAGCATCCAACACAAACGAATGCTCCACATGCGGGTTTTACATGCCACCAACTCCACATTCTCAGGCAACTTCACCGCCACAGCCGTTTTCAGATAGCCCTCAATGCAGAGGTTGTAGACGCAATTATTGGTGTGAGAGCTAATTCAATCAAGGAAACACAGCCTGTTAGTGAAGGGCATATTGAAGAAGGATCAGCCGAGTGGTTCTTGTGGGAGAACAACTCCATTTGGCTCACTAACTTCACACACCATTAGGCTTCCAAGCAGCTCTCAAGGAAACTCAGTTTTCACACTCTATGCTTAGTGCCCTTTGAGTGCCTAGGACTGAAATGAAGCTTGGTGAGCATCCCACACAAACGAATGCTCCACATGCGGGTTTCACATACCACCAACGCCACATCCTCAGGCAACTTCAGCGCCACAGCCGTTTTCAGATAGCCCTCAATGCAAAGGCTCTAGACGCAAATATTTGTGTGAGAGCTAATTCAACCAAGGAAACACTGTATGTTGGTGAAGGGCATATTGAAGAAGGATCAGCCGAGTGGATGTTGTGGGAGAACAACTCCATTTGGCTCACTAACTTCACACACCATCAGGCTTCCAAGCAGCTCTCACGGAATCTCAGTTTTCACACTCTATGCTTAGTGCCCGTTGAGTGCCTAGGACTGAAATGAAGCTTGGTGAGCATCCCACACAAACGAATGCTCCACATGCGGGTTTCACATGCCACCAACTCCACATTCTCAGGCAACTTCAGCGCCACATCCGTTTTCAGATAGCCCTCAATGCAGAGGTTCTAGACGCAATTATTGGTGTGAGAGCTAATTCAATCAAGGAAACACAGCCTGGTAGTGAAGGGCATATTGAAGAAGGATCAGCCGAGTGGTTCTTGTGGGAGAACAAGTCCATTTGGCTCACTAACTTCACACACCATTAGGCTTCCAAGCAGCTCTCAAGGAAACTCAGTTTTCACACTCTATGCTTAGTGCCCTTTGAGTGCCTAGGACTGAAATGAAGCTTGGTGAGCATCCCACACAAACGAATGCTCCACATGCGGGTTTCACATGCCACCAACGCCACATCCTCAGGCAACTTCAGCGCCACAGCCATTTTCAGATAGCCCTCAATGCAAAGGCTCTAGACGCAAATATTGGTGTGAGAGCTAATTCAATCAAGGAAACACTGCATGTTGGTGAAGGGCATATTGAAGAAGGTTCAGCCGAGTGGTTCTTGTGGGAGAACAACTCCATTTGGCTCACTAACTTCACACACTATCAGGCTTTCAAGCAGCTCTCAAGGAAACTCAGTTTTCACACTCTATGCTTAGTGCCCTTTGAGTGCCTAGGACTGAAATGAAGCTTGGTGAGCATCCCACACAAACGAATGCTCCACATGCGGGTTTCACATGCCACCAACTCCACATTCACAGGCAACTTCAGCGCCACAGCCATTTTCAGATAGCCCTCAATGCAAAGGCTCTAGACGCAAATGTTGGTGTGAGAGCTAATTCAATCAAGGAAACACTGCATGTTGGTGAAGGGCATATTGAAGAAGGATCAGCCGAGTGGTTCTTGTGGGAGAACAACTCCATTTGGCTCACTAACTTCACACACCATTAGGCTTCCAAGCAGCTCTCAAGGAAACTCAGTTTTCACACTCTATGCTTAGTGCCCTTTGAGTGCCTAGGACTGAAATGAAGCTTGGTGAGCATCCAACACAAACGAATGCTCCACATGCGGGTTTTACATGCCACCAACTCCACATTCTCAGGCAACTTCACCGCCACAGCCGTTTTCAGATAGCCCTCAATGCAGAGGTTGTAGACGCAATTATTGGTGTGAGAGCTAATTCAATCAAGGAAACACAGCCTGTTAGTGAAGGGCATATTGAAGAAGGATCAGCCGAGTGGTTCTTGTGGGAGAACAACTCCATTTGGCTCACTAACTTCACACACCATTAGGCTTCCAAGCAGCTCTCAAGGAAACTCAGTTTTCACACTCTATGCTTAGTGCCCTTTGAGTGCCTAGGACTGAAATGAAGCTTGGTGAGCATCCCACACAAACGAATGCTCCACATGCGGGTTTCACATACCACCAACGCCACATCCTCAGGCAACTTCAGCGCCACAGCCGTTTTCAGATAGCCCTCAATGCAAAGGCTCTAGACGCAAATATTTGTGTGAGAGCTAATTCAACCAAGGAAACACTGTATGTTGGTGAAGGGCATATTGAAGAAGGATCAGCCGAGTGGATGTTGTGGGAGAACAACTCCATTTGGCTCACTAACTTCACACACCATCAGGCTTCCAAGCAGCTCTCACGGAATCTCAGTTTTCACACTCTATGCTTAGTGCCCGTTGAGTGCCTAGGACTGAAATGAAGCTTGGTGAGCATCCCACACAAACGAATGCTCCACATGCGGGTTTCACATGCCACCAACTCCACATTCTCAGGCAACTTCAGCGCCACATCCGTTTTCAGATAGCCCTCAATGCAGAGGTTCTAGACGCAATTATTGGTGTGAGAGCTAATTCAATCAAGGAAACACAGCCTGGTAGTGAAGGGCATATTGAAGAAGGATCAGCCGAGTGGTTCTTGTGGGAGAACAAGTCCATTTGGCTCACTAACTTCACACACCATTAGGCTTCCAAGCAGCTCTCAAGGAAACTCAGTTTTCACACTCTATGCTTAGTGCCCTTTGAGTGCCTAGGACTGAAATGAAGCTTGGTGAGCATCCCACACAAACGAATGCTCCACATGCGGTTTTCACATGCCACCAACTCCACATTCACAGGCAACTTCAGCGCCACAGCCGTTTTCAGATAGCCCTCAATGCAAAGGCTCTAGACGCAAATGTTGGTGTGAGAGCTAATTCAATCAAGGAAACACTGCATGTTGGTGAAGGGCATATTGAAGAAGGATCAGCCGAGTGGATGTTGTGGGAGAACAACTCCATTTGGCTCACTAACTTCACACACCATCAGCCTTCCAAGCAGCTCTCACGGAATCTCAGTTTTCACACTCTATGCTTAGTGCCCTTTGAGTGCATTATCTAGAAATGAAGCTTGGTGAGCATACCACACAAACGAATGCTCCACATGCGGGTTTCTCATGCCACCAACTCCACATTCTCAGGCAACTTCAGCGCCACAGCCGTTTTCAGATAGCCCTCAATGCAGAGGTTCTAGACGCAATTATTGGTGTGAGAGCTAATTCAATCAAGGAAACACAGCCTGTTAGTGAAGGGCATATTGAAGAAGGATCAGCCGAGTGGTTCTTGTGGGAGAACAACTCCATTTGGCTCACTAACTTCACACACCATTAGGCTTCCAAGCAGCTCTCAAGGAAACTCAGTTTTCACACTCTATGCTTAGTGCCCTTTGAGTGCCTAGGACTGAAATGAAGCTTGGTGAGCATCCCACACAAACGAATGCTCCACATGCGGGTTTCACATACCGCAACGCCACTTCCTCAGGCAACTTCAGCGCCACAGCCGTTTTCAGATAGCCCTCAATGCAGAGGCTCTAGACGCAAATGTTGGTGTGAGAGCTAATTCAACCAAGGAAACACTGCATGTTGGTGAAGGGCATATTGAAGAAGGATCAGCCGAGTGGATGTTGTGGGAGAACAACTCCATTTGGCTCACTAACTTCACACACCATCAGGCTTCCAAGCAGCTCTCACGGAATCTCAGTTTTCACACTCTATGCTTAGTGCCCTTTGAGTGCCTAGGACTGAAATGAAGCTTGGTGAGCATCCCACACAAACGAATGTTCCACATGCGGGTTTCACATGCCACCAACTCCACATTCTCAGGCAACTTCAGCGCCACAGCCGTTTTCAGATAGCCCTCAATGCAGAGGTTCTGGACGCAATTATTGGTGTGAGAGCTAATTCAATCAAGGAAACACAGCCTGTTAGTGAAGGGCATATTGAAGAAGGATCAGCCGAGTGGTTCTTGTGGGAGAACAACTCCATTTGGCTCACTAACTTCACACACCATTAGGCTTCCAAGCAGCTCTCAAGGAAACTCAGTTTTCACACTCTATGCTTAGTGCCCTTTGAGTGCCTAGGACTGAAATGAAGCTTGGTGAGCATCCAACACAAACGAATGCTCCACATGCGGGTTTTACATGCCACCAACTCCACATTCTCAGGCAACTTCACCGCCACAGCCGTTTTCAGATAGCCCTCAATGCAGAGGTTGTAGACGCAAATATTGGTGTGAGAGCTAATTCAATCAAGGAAACACAGCCTGTTAGTGAAGGGCATATTGAAGAAGGATCAGCCGAGTGGTTCTTGTGGGAGAACAACTCCATTTGGCTCACTAACTTCACACACCATTAGGCTTCCAAGCAGCTCTCAAGGGAAACTCAGTTTTCACACTCTATGCTTAGTGCCCTTTGAGTGCCTAGGACTGAAATGAAGCTTGGTGAGCATCCCACACAAACGAATGCTCCACATGCGGGTTTCACATACCACCAACGCCACATCCTCAGGCAACTTCAGCGCCACAGCCGTTTTCAGATAGCCCTCAATGCAAAGGCTCTAGACGCAAATATTTGTGTGAGAGCTAATTCAACCAAGGAAACACTGTATGTTGGTGAAGGGCATATTGAAGAAGGATCAGCCGAGTGGATGTTGTGGGAGAACAACTCCATTTGGCTCACTAACTTCACACACCATCAGGCTTCCAAGCAGCTCTCACGGAATCTCAGTTTTCACACTCTATGCTTAGTGCCCGTTGAGTGCCTAGGACTGAAATGAAGCTTGGTGAGCATCCCACACAAACGAATGCTCCACATGCGGGTTTCACATGCCACCAACTCCACATTCTCAGGCAACTTCAGCGCCACATCCGTTTTCAGATAGCCCTCAATGCAGAGGTTCTAGACGCAATTATTGGTGTGAGAGCTAATTCAATCAAGGAAACACAGCCTGGTAGTGAAGGGCATATTGAAGAAGGATCAGCCGAGTGGTTCTTGTGGGAGAACAAGTCCATTTGGCTCACTAACTTCACACACCATTAGGCTTCCAAGCAGCTCTCAAGGAAACTCAGTTTTCACACTCTATGCTTAGTGCCCTTTGAGTGCCTAGGACTGAAATGAAGCTTGGTGAGCATCCCACACAAACGAATGCTCCACATGCGGTTTTCACATGCCACCAACTCCACATTCACAGGCAACTTCAGCGCCACAGCCGTTTTCAGATAGCCCTCAATGCAAAGGCTCTAGACGCAAATGTTGGTGTGAGAGCTAATTCAATCAAGGAAACACTGCATGTTGGTGAAGGGCATATTGAAGAAGGATCAGCCGAGTGGATGTTGTGGGAGAACAACTCCATTTGGCTCACTAACTTCACACACCAA
>NW_026699233.1:0-122453 GCF_030435755.1 Ochotona princeps | reverse complement strand
TGTGGGAGAACAACACCATTTGGCTCACTAACTTCACACACCATCATGCTTCCAGGCAGCTCTCAAGGAAACTCAGTTTTCACACTCTATGCTTAGTGCCGTTTGAGTGCCTAGGACTGAAATGAACCTGGTAGAGCATCCCACACAAACGAATGCTTCACATGCGGGTTTCACATGCCACCAACTCCACATTCACAGGCAACTTCAGCGCCACAGCCGTTTTCAGATAGCACTCAATGCAAAGGCTCTAGACGCAAATATTGGTGTGAGAGCTAATTCAATCAAGGAAACACTGCATGTTGGTGAAGGGCATATTGAAGAAGGATCAGCCGAGTGGTTCTTGTGGGAGAACAACTCCATTTGGCTCACTAACTTCACACACCATCAGGCTTCCAAGCAGCTCTCAAGGAAACTCAGTTTTCACACTCTATGCTTAGTGCCCTTTGAGTGCATTATCTAGGAATGAACCTGGTAGAGCATCCCACACAAACGAATGCTCCACATGCGGGTTTCACATGCCACCAACTCCACATTGACAGGCAACTTCAGCGCCACAGCCGTTTTCAGATAGCCCTCAATGCAAAGGCTCTAGACGCAAATATTGGTGTGAGAGCTAATTCAATCAAGGAAACACTGCATGTTGGTGAAGGGCATATTGAAGAAGGATCAGCCGAGTGGTTCTTGTGGGAGAACAACACCATTTGGCTCACTAACTTCACACACCATCATGCTTCCAAGCAGCTCTCAAGGAAACTCAGTTTTCACACTCTATGCTTAGTGCCGTTTGAGTGCATTAGGCTAGAATGAACCTGGTAGAGCATCCCACACAAACGAATGCTCCACATGCGGGTTTCACATGCCACCAACTCCACATTCACAGGCAACTTCAGCGCCACAGCCGTTTTCAGATAGCCCTCAATGCAAAGGCTCTAGACGCAAATATTGGTGTGAGAGCTAATTCAATCAAGGAAACACTGCATGTTGGTGAAGGGCATATTGAAGAAGGATCAGCCGAGTGGTTCTTGTGGGAGAACAACTCCATTTGGCTCACTAACTTCACACACCATCAGGCTTCCAAGCAGCTCTCAAGGAAACTCAGTTTTCACACTCTATGTTTAGTGCCCTTTGAATGCATTATCTAGGAATGAACCTGGTAGAGCATCCCACACAAACGAATGTTCCACATGCGGGTTTCACATGCCACCAACTCCACATTCACAGGCAACTTCAGCACCTCAGCCGTTTTCAGATAGCCCTCAATGCAAAGGCTCTAGACGCAAATATTGGTGTGAGAACTAATTCAATCAAGGAAACACTGCATGTTGGTGAAGGGCATATTGAAGAAGGATCAGCCGAGTGGTTCTTGAGGGAGAACAACTCCATTTTTCTCACTACACACACCATCAGGCTTCCAAGCAGCTCTCAAGGAAACTCAGTTTTCACACTCTATGCTTAGTGCCCTTTGAGTGCCTAGGACTGAAATGAAGCTTGGTCAGCATCCCACACAAACGAATGCTCCACATGCGGGTTTCACATGCCACCAACTCCACATTCACAGGCAACTTCAGCGCCACAGCCGTTTTCAGATAGCCCTCAATGCAAAGGCTCTAGACGCAAATATTGGTGTGAGAGCTAATTCAATCAAGGAAACACTGCATGTTGGTGAAGGGCATATTGAAGAAGGATCAGCCGAGTAGTTCTTGTGGGAGAACAACTCCATTTGGCTCACTAACTTCACACACCATCAGGCTTCCAAGCAGCTCTCAAGGAAACTCAGTTTTCACACTCTATGTTTAGTGCCCTTTGAATGCATTATCTAGGAATGAACCTGGTAGAGCATCCCACACAAACGAATGTTCCACATGCGGGTTTCACATGCCACCAACTCCACATTCACAGGCAACTTCAGCGCCACAGCCGTTTTCAGATAGCCCTCAATGCAAAGGCTCTAGACGCAAATATTGGTGTGAGAACTAATTCAATCAAGGAAACACTGCATGTTGGTGAAGGGCTTATTGAAGAAGGATCAGCCGAGTGGTTCTTGAGGGAGAACAACTCCATTTGGCTCACTACACACACCATCAGGCTTCCAAGCAGCTCTCAAGGAAACTCAGTTTTCACAGTCTATGCTTAGTGCCCTTTGAGTGCCTAGGACTGAAATGAAGCTTGGTCAGCATCCCACACAAACGAATGCTCCACATGCGGGTTTCACATGCCACCAACTCCACATTCACAGGCAACTTCAGCGCCACAGCCGTTTTCAGATAGCCCTCAATGCAAAGGCTCTAGACGCAAATATTGGTGTGAGAGCTAATTCAATCAAGGAAACACTGCATGTTGGTGAAGGGCATATTGAAGAAGGATCAGCCGAGTGGTTCTTGTGGGAGAACAACTCCATTTGGTGCACTAACTTCACACACCATCAGGCTTCCAAGCAGCTCTCAAGGAAACTCAGTTTTCACACTCTATGCTTAGTGCCCTTTGTATGGCTAGGACTGAAATGAACCTGGTAGAGCATCCCACACAAACGAATGCTCCACATGCGGGTTTCACATGCCACCAACTCCACATTCACAGGCAACTTCAGCGCCACAGCCGTTTTCAGATAGCCCTCAATGCAAAGGCTCTAGACGCAAATATTGGTGTGAGAGCTAATTCAATCAAGGAAACACTGCATGTTGGTGAAGGGCATATTGAAGAAGGATCAGCCGAGTGGTTCTTGTGGGAGAACAACTCCATTTGGCTCACTAACTTCACACACCATCAGGCTTCCAAGCAGCTCTCAAGGAAACTCAGTTTTCACACTCTATGTTTAGTGCCCTTTGAATGCATTATCTAGGAATGAACCTGGTAGAGCATCCCACACAAACGAATGTTCCACATGCGGGTTTCACATGCCACCAACTCCACATTCACAGGCAACTTCAGCACCTCAGCCGTTTTCAGATAGCCCTCAATGCAAAGACTCTAGACGCAAATATTGGTGTGAGAGCTAATTCAATCAAGGAAACACTGCATGTTGGTGAAGGGCATATTGAAGAAGGATCAGCCGAGTGGTTCTTGAGGGAGAACAACTCCATTTGGCTCACTAACTTCACACACCATCAGGCTTCCAAGCAGCTCTCAAGGAAACTCAGTTTTCACAGTCTATGCTTAGTGCCCTTTGAGTGCATTATCTAGGAATGAACCTGGTAGAGCATCCCACACAAACGAATGCTCCACATGCGAGTTTCACATGCCACCAACTCCACATTCACAGGCAACTTCAGCGCCACAGCCGTTTTCAGATAGCCCTCAATGCAAAGGCTCTAGACGCAAATATTGGTGTGAGAGCTAATTCAATCAAGGAAACACTGCATGTTGGTGAAGGGCATATTGAAGAAGGATCAGCCGAGTGGTTCTTGTGGGAGAACAACTCCATTTGGCTCACTAACTTCACACACCATCAGGCTTCCAAGCAGCTCTCAAGGAAACTCAGTTTTCACACTCTATGCTTAGTGCCCTTTCTATGGCTAGGACTGAAATGAACCTGGTAGAGCATCCCACACAAACGAATGCTCCACATGCGGGTTTCACATGCCACCAACTCCACATTCACAGGCAACTTCAGCGCCACAGCCGTTTTCAGATAGCCCTCAATGCAAAGGCTCTAGACGCAAATATTGGTGTGAGAGCTAATTCAATCAAGGAAACACTGCATGTTGGTGAAGGGCATATTGAAGAAGGATCAGCCGAGTGGTTCTTGTGGGAGAACAACTCCATTTGGCTCACTAACTTCACACACCATCAGGCTTCCAAGCAGCTCTCAAGGAAACTCAGTTTTCACACTCTATGCTTAGTGCCCTTTCTATGGCTAGGACTGAAATGAACCTGGTAGAGCATCCCACACAAACGAATGCTCCACATGCGGGTTTCACATGCCACCAACTCCACATTCACAGGCAACTTCAGCGCCACAGCCGTTTTCAGATAGCCCTCAATGCAAAGGCTCTAGACGCAAATATTGGTGTGAGAGCTAATTCAATCAAGGAAACACTGCATGTTGGTGAAGGGCATATTGAAGAAGGATCAGCCGAGTGGTTCTTGTGGGAGAACAACTCCATTTGGCTCACTAACTTCACACACCATCAGGCTTCCAAGCAGCTCTCAAGGAAACTCAGTTTTCACACTCTATGCTTAGTGCCCTTTCTATGGCTAGGACTGAAATGAACCTGGTAGAGCATCCCACACAAACGAATGCTCCACATGCGGGTTTCACATGCCACCAACTCCACATTCACAGGCAACTTCAGCGCCACAGCCGTTTTCAGATAGCCCTCAATGCAAAGGCTCTAGACGCAAATATTGGTGTGAGAGCTAATTCAATCAAGGAAACACTGCATGTTGGTGAAGGGCATATTGAAGAAGGATCAGCCGAGTGGTTCTTGTGGGAGAACAACTCCATTTGGCTTACTAACTTCACACACCATCAGGCTTCCAAGCAGCTCTCAAGGAAACTCAGTTTTCACACTCTATGCTTAGTGCTCTATGTGTGCCTAGGACTGAAATGAAGCTTGGTCAGCATCCCACACAAACGAATGCTCCACATGCGAGTTTCACATGCCACCAACTCCACATTCTCAGGCAACTTCAGCGCCACAGCCGTTTTCAGATAGCCCTGAATGCAAAGGCTCTAGACGCAAATATTGGTGTGAGAGCTAATTCAATCAAGGAAACACTGCATGTTGGTGAAGGGCATATTGAAGAAGGATCAGCCGAGTGGTTCTTGTGGGAGAACAACTCCATTTGGCTCACTAACTTCACACACCATCAGGCTTCCAAGCAGCTCTCAAGGAAACTCAGTTTTCACACACTATGCTTAGTGCCCTTTGAGTGCATTATCTAGGAATGAACCTGGTAGAGCATCCCACACAAACGAATGCTCCACATGCGGGTTTCACATGCCACCAACTCCACATTCACAGGCAACTTCAGCGCCACAGCCGTTTTCAGATAGCCCTCAATGCAAAGGCTCTAGACGCAAATATTGGTGTGAGAGCTAATTCAATCAAGGAAACACTGCATGTTGGTGAAGGGCATATTGAAGAAGGATCAGCCGAGTGGTTCTTGTGGGAGAACAACTCCATTTGGCTCAATACTAACTTCACACACCATCAGGCTTCCAAGCAGCTCTCAAGGAAACTCAGTTTTCACACTCTATGTTTAGTGCCCTTTGAATGCATTATCTAGGAATGAACCTGGTAGAGCATCCCACACAAACGAATGTTCCACATGCGGGTTTCACATGCCACCAACTCCACATTCACAGGCAACTTCAGCACCTCAGCCGTTTTCAGATAGCCCTCAATGCAAAGGCTCTAGACGCAAATATTGGTGTGAGAACTAATTCAATCAAGGAAACACTGCATGTTGGTGAAGGGCATATTGAAGAAGGATCAGCCGAGTGGTTCTTGAGGGAGAACAACTCCATTTTTCTCACTACACACACCATCAGGCTTCCAAGCAGCTCTCAAGGAAACTCAGTTTTCACACTCTATGCTTAGTGCCCTTTGAGTGCATTATCTAGGAATGAACCTGGTAGAGCATCCCACACAAACGAATGCTCCACATGCGGGTTTCACATGCCACCAACTCCACATTCACAGGCAACTTCAGCACCACAGCCGTTTTCAGATAGCCCTCAATGCAAAGGCTCTAGACACAAATATTGGTGTGAGAGCTAATTCAATCAAGGAAACACTGCATGTTGGTGAAGGGCATATTGAAGAAGGATCAGCCGAGTGGTTCTTGTGGGAGAACAACTCCATTTGGCTCACTAACTTCACACACCATCAGGCTTCCAAGCAGCTCTCAAGGAAACTCAGTTTTCACACTCTATGCTTAGTGCCCTTTGAGTGCCTAGGACTGAAATGAAGCTTGGTCAGCATCCCACACAAACGAATGCTCCACATGCGGGTTTCACATGCCACCAACTCCACATTCACAGGCAACTTCAGCGCCACAGCCGTTTTCAGATAGCCCTCAATGCAAAGGCTCTAGACGGAAATATTGGTGTGAGAGCTAATTCAATCAAGGAAACACTGCATGTTGGTGAAGGGCATATTGAAGAAGGATCAGCCGAGTAGTTCTTGTGGGAGAACAACTCCATTTGGCTAACTAACTTCACACACCATCAGGCTTCCAAGCAGCTCTGAAGGAAACTCAGTTTTCACACTCTATGTTTAGTGCCCTTTGAATGCATTATCTAGGAATGAACCTGGTAGAGCATCCCACACAAACGAATGCTCCACATGCGGGTTTCACATGCCACCAACTCCACATTCACAGGCAACTTCAGCGCCACAGCCGTTTTCAGATAGCCCTCAATGCAAAGGCTCTAGACGCAAATATTGGTGTGAGAGCTAATTAAATCAAGGAAACACTGCATGTTGGTGAAGGGCATATTGAAGAAGGATCAGCCGAGTGGTTCTTGTGGGAGAACAACTCCATTTGGCTCACTACACACACCATCAGGCTTCCAAGCAGCTCTCAAGGAAACTCAGTTTTCACACTCTATGCTTAGTGACCTTTGAGTGCCTAGTACTGAAATGAAGCTTGGTCAGCATCCCACACAAACGAATGCTCCACATGCGGGTTTCACATGCCACCAACTCCACATTCACAGGCAACTTCAGCGCCACAGCCGTTTTCAGATAGCCCTCAATGCAAAGGCTCTAGACGCAAATATTGGTGTGAGAGCTAATTCAATCAAGGAAACACTGCATGTTGGTGAAGGGCATATTGAAGAAGGATCAGCCAAGTGGTTCTTGTGGGAGAACAACTCCATTTGGCTCACTAACTTCACACACCATCAGGCTTCCAAGCAGCTCTCAAGGAAACTCAGTTTTCACACTCTATGCTTAGTGCCCTTTGAGTGCATTATCTAGGAATGAACCTGGTAGAGCATCCCACACAAACGAATGCTCCACATGCGGGTTTCACATGCCACCAATTCCACATTCACAGGCAACTTCAGCGCCACAGCCGTTTTCAGATAGCCCTCAATGCAAAGGCTCTAGACGCAAATATTGGTGTGAGAGCTAATTCAATCAAGGAAACACTGCATGTTGGTGAAGGGCATATTGAAGAAGGATCAGCCGAGTGGTTCTTGTGGGAGAACAACTCCATTTGGCTCACTAACTTCACACACCATCAGGCTTCCAAGCAGCTCTCAAGGAAACTCAGTTTTCACACTCTATGCTTAGTGCCCTTTCTATGGCTAGGACTGAAATGAACCTGGTAGAGCATCCCACACAAACGAATGCTCCACATGCGGGTTTCACATGCCACCAACTCCACATTCACAGGCAACTTCAGCGCCACAGCCGTTTTCAGATAGCCCTCAATGCAAAGGCTCTAGACGCAAATATTGGTGTGAGAGCTAATTAAATCAAGGAAACACTGCATGTTGGTGAAGGGCATATTGAAGAAGGATCAGCCGAGTGGTTCTTGTGGGAGAACAACTCCATTTGGCTAACTAACTTCACACACCATCAGGCTTCCAAGCAGCTCTCAAGGAAACTCAGTTTTCACACTCTATGCTTAGTGCTCTATGTGTGCCTAGGACTGAAATGAAGCTTGGTCAGCATCCCACACAAACGAATGCTCCACATGCGAGTTTCACATGCCACCAACTCCACATTCTCAGGCAACTTCAGCGCCACAGCCGTTTTCAGATAGCCCTGAATGCAAAGGCTCTAGACGCAAATATTGGTGTGAGAGCTAATTCAATCAAGGAAACACTGCATGTTGGTGAAGGGCATATTGAAGAAGAATCAGCCGAGTGGTTCTTGTGGGAGAACAACTCCATTTGGCTCACTAACTTCACACACCATCAGGCTTCCAAGCAGCTCTCAAGGAAACTCAGTTTTCACACTCTATGCTTAGTGCCCTTTGAGTGCATTATCTAGGAATGAACCTGGTAGAGCATCCCACACAAACAAATGCTCCACATGCGGGTTTCACATGCCACCAACTCCACATTCACAGGCAACTTCAGCGCCACAGCCGTTTTCAGATAGCCCTCAATGCAAAGGCTCTAGACGCAAATATTGGTGTGAGAGCTAATTCAATCAAGGAAACACTGCATGTTGGTGAAGGGCATATTGAAGAAGGATCAGCCGAGTGGTTCTTGTGGGAGAACAACTCCATTTGGCTCACTAACTTCACACACCATCAGGCTTCCAAGCAGCTCTCAAGGAAACTCAGTTTTCACACTCTATGTTTAGTGCCCTTTGAATGCATTATCTAGGAATGAACCTGGTAGAGCATCCCACACAAACGAATGTTCCACATGCGGGTTTCACATGCCACCAACTCCACATTCACAGGCAACTTCAGCACCTCAGCCGTTTTCAGATAGCCCTCAATGCAAAGGCTCTAGACGCAAATATTGGTGTGAGAGCTAATTCAATCAAGGAAACACTGCATGTTGGTGAAGGGCATATTGAAGAAGGATCAGCCGAGTGGTTCTTGAGGGAGAACAACTCCATTTGGCTCACTAACTTCACACACCATCAGGCTTCCAAGCAGCTCTCAAGGAAACTCAGTTTTCACAGTCTATGCTTAGTGCCCTTTGAGTGCATTATCTAGGAATGAACCTGGTAGAGCATCCCACACAAACGAATGCTCCACATGCGGGTTTCACATGCCACCAACTCCACATTCACAGGCAACTTCAGCGCCACAGCCGTTTTCAGATAGCCCTCAATGCAAAGGCTCTAGACGCAAATATTGGTGTGAGAGCTAATTCAATCAAGGAAACACTGCATGTTGGTGAAGGGCATATTGAAGAAGGATCAGCCGAGTGGTTCTTGTGGGAGAACAACTCCATTTGGCTCACTAACTTCACACACCATCAGGCTTCCAAGCAGCTCTCAAGGAAACTCAGTTTTCACACTCTATGCTTAGTGCCCTTTCTATGGCTAGGACTGAAATGAACCTGGTAGAGCATCCCACACAAACGAATGCTCCACATGCGGGTTTCACATGCCACCAACTCCACATTCACAGGCAACTTCAGCGCCACAGCCGTTTTCAGATAGCCCTCAATGCAAAGGCTCTAGACGCAAATATTGGTGTGAGAGCTAATTCAATCAAGGAAACACTGCATGTTGGTGAAGGGCATATTGAAGAAGGATCAGCCGAGTGGTTCTTGTGGGAGAACAACTCCATTTGGCTCACTAACTTCACACACCATCAGGCTTCCAAGCAGCTCTCAAGGAAACTCAGTTTTCACACTCTATGCTTAGTGCCCTTTCTATGGCTAGGACTGAAATGAACCTGGTAGAGCATCCCACACAAACGAATGCTCCACATGCGGGTTTCACATGCCACCAACTCCACATTCACAGGCAACTTCAGCGCCACAGCCATTTTCAGATAGCCCTCAATGCAAAGGCTCTAGACGCAAATATTGGTGTGAGAGCTAATTAAATCAAAGAAACACTGCATGTTGGTGAAGGGCATATTGAAGAAGGATCAGCCGAGTGGTTCTTGTGGGAGAACAACTCCATTTGGCTCACTAACTTCACACACCATCAGGCTTCCAAGCAGCTCTCAAGGAAACTCAGTTTTCACACTCTATGCTTAGTGCTCTATGTGTGCCTAGGACTGAAATGAAGCTTGGTCAGCATCCCACACAAACGAATGCTCCACATGCGAGTTTCACATGCCACCAACTCCACATTCTCAGGCAACTTCAGCGCCACAGCCGTTTTCAGATAGCCCTGAATGCAAAGGATCTAGACGCAAATATTGGTGTGAGAGCTAATTCAATCAAGGAAACACTGCATGTTGGTGAAGGGCATATTGAAGAAGAATCAGCCGAGTGGTTCTTGTGGGAGAACAACTCCATTTGGCTCACTAACTTCACACACCATCAGGCTTCCAAGCAGCTCTCAAGGAAACTCAGTTTTCACACTCTATGCTTAGTGCCCTTTGAGTGCCTAGGACTGAAATGAAGCTTGGTCAGCATCCCACACAAACGAATGCTCCACATGCGGGTTTCACATGCCACCAACTCCACATTCACAGGCAACTTCAGCGCCACAACCGTTTTCAGATAGCCCTCAATGCAAAGGCTCTAGACGCAAATATTGGTGTGAGAACTAATTCAATCAAGGAAACACTGCATGTTGGTGAAGGGCTTATTGAAGAAGGATCAGCCGAGTGGTTCTTGAGGGAGAACAACTCCATTTGGCTCACTACACACACCATCAGGCTTCCAAGCAGCTCTCAAGGAAACTCAGTTTTCACACTCTATGCTTAGTGCCCTTTGAGTGCCTAGGACTGAAATGAAGCTTGGTCAGCATCCCACACAAACGAATGCTCCACATGCGGGTTTCACATGCCACCAACTCCACATTCACAGGCAACTTCAGCGCCACAGCCGTTTTCAGATAGCCCTCAATGCAAAGGCTCTAGACGCAAATATTGGTGTGAGAGCTAATTCAATCAAGGAAACACTGCATGTTGGTGAAGGGCATATTGAAGAAAGATCAGCCGAGTGGTTCTTGTGGGAGAACAACTCCATTTGGCTCACTAACTTCACACACCATCAGGCTTCCAAGCAGCTCTCAAGGAAACTCAGTTTTCACACTCTATGCTTAGTGCCCTTTGAGTGCATTATCTAGGAATGAACCTGGTAGAGCATCCCACACAAACGAATGCTCCACATGCGGGTTTCACATGCCACCAACTCCACATTCACAGGCAACTTCAGCGCCACAGCCGTTTTCAGATAGCCATCAATGCAAAGGCTCTAGACGCAAATATTGGTGTGAGAGCTAATTCAATCAAGGAAACACTGCATGTTGGTGAAGGGCATATTGAAGAAGGATCAGCCGAGTGGTTCTTGAGGGAGAACAACTCCATTTTTCTCACTACACACACCATCAGGCTTCCAAGCAGCTCTCAAGGAAACTCAGTTTTCACACTCTATGCTTAGTGCCCTTTGAGTGCATTATCTAGGAATGAACCTGGTAGAGCATCCCACACAAACGAATGCTCCACATGCGGGTTTCACATGCCACCAACTCCACATTCACAGGCAACTTCAGCACCACAGCCGTTTTCAGATAGCCCTCAATGCAAAGGCTCTAGACACAAATATTGGTGTGAGAGCTAATTCAATCAAGGAAACACTGCATGTTGGTGAAGGGCATATTGAAGAAGGATCAGCCGAGTGGTTCTTGTGGGAGAACAACTCCATTTGGCTCACTAACTTCACACACCATCAGGCTTCCAAGCAGCTCTCAAGGAAACTCAGTTTTCACACTCTATGCTTAGTGCCCTTTGAGTGCCTAGGACTGAAATGAAGCTTGGTCAGCATCCCACACAAACGAATGCTCCACATGCGGGTTTCACATGCCACCAACTCCACATTCACAGGCAACTTCAGCGCCACAGCCGTTTTCAGATAGCCCTCAATGCAAAGGCTCTAGACGGAAATATTGGTGTGAGAGCTAATTCAATCAAGGAAACACTGCATGTTGGTGAAGGGCATATTGAAGAAGGATCAGCCGAGTAGTTCTTGTGGGAGAACAACTCCATTTGGCTAACTAACTTCACACACCATCAGGCTTCCAAGCAGCTCTGAAGGAAACTCAGTTTTCACACTCTATGTTTAGTGCCCTTTGAATGCATTATCTAGGAATGAACCTGGTAGAGCATCCCACACAAACGAATGCTCCACATGCGGGTTTCACATGCCACCAACTCCACATTCACAGGCAACTTCAGCGCCACAGCCGTTTTCAGATAGCCCTCAATGCAAAGGCTCTAGACGCAAATATTGGTGTGAGAGCTAATTAAATCAAGGAAACACTGCATGTTGGTGAAGGGCATATTGAAGAAGGATCAGCCGAGTGGTTCTTGTGGGAGAACAACTCCATTTGGCTCACTACACACACCATCAGGCTTCCAAGCAGCTCTCAAGGAAACTCAGTTTTCACACTCTATGCTTAGTGACCTTTGAGTGCCTAGTACTGAAATGAAGCTTGGTCAGCATCCCACACAAACGAATGCTCCACATGCGGGTTTCACATGCCACCAACTCCACATTCACAGGCAACTTCAGCGCCACAGCCGTTTTCAGATAGCCCTCAATGCAAAGGCTCTAGACGCAAATATTGGTGTGAGAGCTAATTCAATCAAGGAAACACTGCATGTTGGTGAAGGGCATATTGAAGAAGGATCAGCCAAGTGGTTCTTGTGGGAGAACAACTCCATTTGGCTCACTAACTTCACACACCATCAGGCTTCCAAGCAGCTCTCAAGGAAACTCAGTTTTCACACTCTATGCTTAGTGCCCTTTGAGTGCATTATCTAGGAATGAACCTGGTAGAGCATCCCACACAAACGAATGCTCCACATGCGGGTTTCACATGCCACCAATTCCACATTCACAGGCAACTTCAGCGCCACAGCCGTTTTCAGATAGCCCTCAATGCAAAGGCTCTAGACGCAAATATTGGTGTGAGAGCTAATTCAATCAAGGAAACACTGCATGTTGGTGAAGGGCATATTGAAGAAGGATCAGCCGAGTGGTTCTTGTGGGAGAACAACTCCATTTGGCTCACTAACTTCACACACCATCAGGCTTCCAAGCAGCTCTCAAGGAAACTCAGTTTTCACACTCTATGCTTAGTGCCCTTTCTATGGCTAGGACTGAAATGAACCTGGTAGAGCATCCCACACAAACGAATGCTCCACATGCGGGTTTCACATGCCACCAACTCCACATTCACAGGCAACTTCAGCGCCACAGCCGTTTTCAGATAGCCCTCAATGCAAAGGCTCTAGACGCAAATATTGGTGTGAGAGCTAATTAAATCAAGGAAACACTGCATGTTGGTGAAGGGCATATTGAAGAAGGATCAGCCGAGTGGTTCTTGTGGGAGAACAACTCCATTTGGCTAACTAACTTCACACACCATCAGGCTTCCAAGCAGCTCTCAAGGAAACTCAGTTTTCACACTCTATGCTTAGTGCTCTATGTGTGCCTAGGACTGAAATGAAGCTTGGTCAGCATCCCACACAAACGAATGCTCCACATGCGAGTTTCACATGCCACCAACTCCACATTCTCAGGCAACTTCAGCGCCACAGCCGTTTTCAGATAGCCCTGAATGCAAAGGCTCTAGACGCAAATATTGGTGTGAGAGCTAATTCAATCAAGGAAACACTGCATGTTGGTGAAGGGCATATTGAAGAAGAATCAGCCGAGTGGTTCTTGTGGGAGAACAACTCCATTTGGCTCACTAACTTCACACACCATCAGGCTTCCAAGCAGCTCTCAAGGAAACTCAGTTTTCACACTCTATGCTTAGTGCCCTTTGAGTGCATTATCTAGGAATGAACCTGGTAGAGCATCCCACACAAACAAATGCTCCACATGCGGGTTTCACATGCCACCAACTCCACATTCACAGGCAACTTCAGCGCCACAGCCGTTTTCAGATAGCCCTCAATGCAAAGGCTCTAGACGCAAATATTGGTGTGAGAGCTAATTCAATCAAGGAAACACTGCATGTTGGTGAAGGGCATATTGAAGAAGGATCAGCCGAGTGGTTCTTGTGGGAGAACAACTCCATTTGGCTCACTAACTTCACACACCATCAGGCTTCCAAGCAGCTCTCAAGGAAACTCAGTTTTCACACTCTATGTTTAGTGCCCTTTGAATGCATTATCTAGGAATGAACCTGGTAGAGCATCCCACACAAACGAATGTTCCACATGCGGGTTTCACATGCCACCAACTCCACATTCACAGGCAACTTCAGCACCTCAGCCGTTTTCAGATAGCCCTCAATGCAAAGGCTCTAGACGCAAATATTGGTGTGAGAGCTAATTCAATCAAGGAAACACTGCATGTTGGTGAAGGGCATATTGAAGAAGGATCAGCCGAGTGGTTCTTGAGGGAGAACAACTCCATTTGGCTCACTAACTTCACACACCATCAGGCTTCCAAGCAGCTCTCAAGGAAACTCAGTTTTCACAGTCTATGCTTAGTGCCCTTTGAGTGCATTATCTAGGAATGAACCTGGTAGAGCATCCCACACAAACGAATGCTCCACATGCGGGTTTCACATGCCACCAACTCCACATTCACAGGCAACTTCAGCGCCACAGCCGTTTTCAGATAGCCCTCAATGCAAAGGCTCTAGACGCAAATATTGGTGTGAGAGCTAATTCAATCAAGGAAACACTGCATGTTGGTGAAGGGCATATTGAAGAAGGATCAGCCGAGTGGTTCTTGTGGGAGAACAACTCCATTTGGCTCACTAACTTCACACACCATCAGGCTTCCAAGCAGCTCTCAAGGAAACTCAGTTTTCACACTCTATGCTTAGTGCCCTTTCTATGGCTAGGACTGAAATGAACCTGGTAGAGCATCCCACACAAACGAATGCTCCACATGCGGGTTTCACATGCCACCAACTCCACATTCACAGGCAACTTCAGCGCCACAGCCGTTTTCAGATAGCCCTCAATGCAAAGGCTCTAGACGCAAATATTGGTGTGAGAGCTAATTCAATCAAGGAAACACTGCATGTTGGTGAAGGGCATATTGAAGAAGGATCAGCCGAGTGGTTCTTGTGGGAGAACAACTCCATTTGGCTCACTAACTTCACACACCATCAGGCTTCCAAGCAGCTCTCAAGGAAACTCAGTTTTCACACTCTATGCTTAGTGCCCTTTCTATGGCTAGGACTGAAATGAACCTGGTAGAGCATCCCACACAAACGAATGCTCCACATGCGGGTTTCACATGCCACCAACTCCACATTCACAGGCAACTTCAGCGCCACAGCCATTTTCAGATAGCCCTCAATGCAAAGGCTCTAGACGCAAATATTGGTGTGAGAGCTAATTAAATCAAAGAAACACTGCATGTTGGTGAAGGGCATATTGAAGAAGGATCAGCCGAGTGGTTCTTGTGGGAGAACAACTCCATTTGGCTCACTAACTTCACACACCATCAGGCTTCCAAGCAGCTCTCAAGGAAACTCAGTTTTCACACTCTATGCTTAGTGCTCTATGTGTGCCTAGGACTGAAATGAAGCTTGGTCAGCATCCCACACAAACGAATGCTCCACATGCGAGTTTCACATGCCACCAACTCCACATTCTCAGGCAACTTCAGCGCCACAGCCGTTTTCAGATAGCCCTGAATGCAAAGGATCTAGACGCAAATATTGGTGTGAGAGCTAATTCAATCAAGGAAACACTGCATGTTGGTGAAGGGCATATTGAAGAAGAATCAGCCGAGTGGTTCTTGTGGGAGAACAACTCCATTTGGCTCACTAACTTCACACACCATCAGGCTTCCAAGCAGCTCTCAAGGAAACTCAGTTTTCACACTCTATGCTTAGTGCCCTTTGAGTGCCTAGGACTGAAATGAAGCTTGGTCAGCATCCCACACAAACGAATGCTCCACATGCGGGTTTCACATGCCACCAACTCCACATTCACAGGCAACTTCAGCGCCACAACCGTTTTCAGATAGCCCTCAATGCAAAGGCTCTAGACGCAAATATTGGTGTGAGAACTAATTCAATCAAGGAAACACTGCATGTTGGTGAAGGGCTTATTGAAGAAGGATCAGCCGAGTGGTTCTTGAGGGAGAACAACTCCATTTGGCTCACTACACACACCATCAGGCTTCCAAGCAGCTCTCAAGGAAACTCAGTTTTCACACTCTATGCTTAGTGCCCTTTGAGTGCCTAGGACTGAAATGAAGCTTGGTCAGCATCCCACACAAACGAATGCTCCACATGCGGGTTTCACATGCCACCAACTCCACATTCACAGGCAACTTCAGCGCCACAGCCGTTTTCAGATAGCCCTCAATGCAAAGGCTCTAGACGCAAATATTGGTGTGAGAGCTAATTCAATCAAGGAAACACTGCATGTTGGTGAAGGGCATATTGAAGAAAGATCAGCCGAGTGGTTCTTGTGGGAGAACAACTCCATTTGGCTCACTAACTTCACACACCATCAGGCTTCCAAGCAGCTCTCAAGGAAACTCAGTTTTCACACTCTATGCTTAGTGCCCTTTGAGTGCATTATCTAGGAATGAACCTGGTAGAGCATCCCACACAAACGAATGCTCCACATGCGGGTTTCACATGCCACCAACTCCACATTCACAGGCAACTTCAGCGCCACAGCCGCTTTCAGATAGCCATCAATGCAAAGGCTCTAGACGCAAATATTGGTGTGAGAGCTAATTCAATCAAGGAAACACTGCATGTTGGTGAAGGGCATATTGAAGAAGGATCAGCCGAGTGGTTCTTGTGGGAGAACAACTTCATTTGGCTCACTAACTTCACACACCATCAGGCTTCCAAGCAGCTCTCAAGGAAACTCAGTTTTCACACTCTATGCTTAGTGCCCTTTGAGTGCATTATCTAGGAATGAACCTGGTAGAGCATCCCACACAAACGAATGTTCCACATGCGGGTTTCACATGCCACCAACTCCACATTCACAGGCAACTTCAGCGCCACAGCCGTTTTCAGATAGCCATCAATGCAAAGGCTCTAGACGCAAATATTGGTGTGAGAACTAATTCAATCAAGGAAACACTGCATGTTGGTGAAGGGCTTATTGAAGAAGGATCAGCCGAGTGGTTCTTGAGGGAGAACAACTCCATTTGGCTCACTACACACACCATCAGGCTTCCAAGCAGCTCTCAAGGAAACTCAGTTTTCACACTCTATGCTTAGTGCCCTTTGAGTGCCTAGGACTGAAATGAAGCTTGGTCAGCATCCCACACAAACGAATGCTCCACATGCGGGTTTCACATGCCACCAACTCCACATTCACAGGCAACTTCAGCGCCACAGCCGTTTTCAGATAGCCCTCAATGCAAAGGCTCTAGACGCAAATATTGGTGTGAGAGCTAATTCAATCAAGGAAACACTGCATGTTGGTGAAGGGCATATTGAAGAAGGATCAGCCGAGTGGTTCTTGTGGGAGAACAACTCCATTTGGCTCACTAACTTCACACACCATCAGGCTTCCAAGCAGCTCTCAAGGAAACTCAGTTTTCACACTCTATGTTTCGTGCCCTTTGAGTGCATTATCTAGGAGTGAACCTGGTAGAGCATCCCACACAAACGAATGCTCCACATGCGGGTTTCACATGCCACCAACTCCACATTCACAGGCAACTTCAGCGCCACAGCCGTTTTCAGATAGCCCTCAATGCAAAGGCTCTAGACGCAAATATTGGTGTGAGAGCTAATTCAATCAAGGAAACACTGCATGTTGGTGAAGGGCATATTGAAGAAAGATCAGCCGAGTGGTTCTTGTGGGAGAACAACTCCATTTGGCTCACTAACTTCACACACCATCAGGCTTCCAAGCAGCTCTCAAGGAAACTCAGTTTTCACACTCTATGCTTAGTGCCCTTTGAGTGCATTATCTAGGAATGAACCTGGTAGAGCATCCCACACAAACGAATGCTCCACATGCGGGTTTCACATGCCACCAACTCCACATTCACAGGCAACTTCAGCGCCACAGCCGTTTTCAGATAGCCATCAATGCAAAGGCTCTAGACGCAAATATTGGTGTGAGAGCTAATTCAATCAAGGAAACACTGCATGTTGGTGAAGGGCATATTGAAGAAGGATCAGCCGAGTGGTTCTTGTGGGAGAACAACTTCATTTGGCTCACTAACTTCACACACCATCAGGCTTCCAAGCAGCTCTCAAGGAAACTCAGTTTTCACACTCTATGCTTAGTGCCCTTTGAGTGCATTATCTAGGAATGAACCTGGTAGAGCATCCCACACAAATGAATGTTCCACATGCGGGTTTCACATGCCACCAACTCCACATTCACAGGCAACTTCAGCACCTCAGCCGTTTTCAGATAGCCCTCAATGCAAAGGCTCTAGACGCAAATATTGGTGTGAGAACTAATTCAATCAAGGAAACACTGCATGTTGGTGAACGGCATATTGAAGAAGGATCAGCCGAGTGGTTCTTGAGGGAGAACAACTCCATTTGGCTCACTACACACACCATCAGGCTTCCAAGCAGCTCTCAAGGAAACTCAGTTTTCACACTCTATGCTTAGTGCCCTTTGAGTGCCTAGGACTGAAATGAAGCTTGGTCAGCATCCCACACAAACGAATGCTCCACATGCGGGTTTCACATGCCACCAACTCCACATTCACAGGCAACTTCAGCGCCACAGCCGTTTTCAGATAGCCCTCAATGCAAAGGCTCTAGACGCAAATATTGGTGTGAGAGCTAATTCAATCAAGGAAACACTGCATGTTGGTGAAGGGCATATTGAAGAAGGATCAGCCGAGTAGCTCTTGTGGGAGAACAACTCCATTTGGCTCACTAACTTCACACACCATCAGGCTTCCAAGCAGCTCTCAAGGAAACTCAGTTTTCACACTCTATGTTTAGTGCCCTTTGAATGCATTATCTAGGAATGAACCTGGTAGAGCATCCCACACAAACGAATGTTCCACATGCGGGTTTCACATGCCACCAACTCCACATTCACAGGCAACTTCAGCGCCACAGCCGTTTTCAGATAGCCCTCAATGCAAAGGCTCTAGACGCAAATATTGGTGTGAGAACTAATTCAATCAAGGAAACACTGCATGTTGGTGAAGGGCTTATTGAAGAAGAATCAGCCGAGTGGTTCTTGAGGGAGAACAACTCCATTTGGCTCACTACACACACCATCAGGCTTCCAAGCAGCTCTCAAGGAAACTCAGTTTTCACACTCTATGCTTAGTGCCCTTTGAGTGCCTAGGACTGAAATGAAGCTTGGTCAGCATCCCACACAAACGAATGCTCCACATGCGGGTTTCACATGCCACCAACTCCACATTCACAGGCAACTTCAGCGCCACAGCCGTTTTCAGATAGCCCTCAATGCAAAGGCTCTAGACGCAAATATTGGTGTGAGAGCTAATTCAATCAAGGAAACACTGCATGTTGGTGAAGGGCATATTGAAGAAGGATCAGCCGAGTAGTTCTTGTGGGAGAACAACTCCATTTGGCTAACTAACTTCACACACCATCAGGCTTCCAAGCAGCTCTCAAGGAAACTCAGTTTTCACACTCTATGTTTAGTGCCCTTTGAATGCATTATCTAGGAATGAACCTGGTAGAGCATCCCACACAAACGAATGCTCCACATGCGGGTTTCACATGCCACCAACTCCACATTCACAGGCAACTTCATCGCCACAGCCGTTTTCAGATAGCCCTCAATGCAAAGGCTCTAGACGCAAATATTGGTGTGAGAGCTAATTCAATCAAGGAAACACTGCATGTTGGTGAAGGGCATATTGAAGAAGGATCAGCCGAGTGGTTCTTGTGGGAGAACAACTCCATTTGGCTCACTAACTTCACACACCATCAGGCTTCCAAGCAGCTCTCAAGGAAACTCAGTTTTCACACTCTATGCTTAGTGCTCTATGTGTGCCTAGGACTGAAATGAAGCTTGGTCAGCATCCCACACAAACGAATGCTCCACATGCGAGTTTCACATGCCACCAACTCCACATTCTCAGGCAACTTCAGCGCCACAGCCGTTTTCAGATAGCCCTCAATGCAAAGGCTCTAGACGCAAATATTGGTGTGAGAGCTAATTCAATCAAGGAAACACTGCATGTTGGTGAAGGGCATATTGAAGAAGAATCAGCCGAGTGGTTCTTGTGGGAGAACAACTCCATTTGGCTCACTAACTTCACACACCATCAGGCTTCCAAGCAGCTCTCAAGGAAACTCAGTTTTCACACACTATGCTTAGTGCCCTTTGAGTGCATTATCTAGGAATGAACCTGGTAGAGCATCCCACACAAACAAATGCTCCACATGCGGGTTTCACATGCCACCAACTCCACATTCACAGGCAACTTCAGCGCCACAGCCGTTTTCAGATAGCCCTCAATGCAAAGGCTCTAGACGCAAATATTGGTGTGAGAGCTAATTCAATCAAGGAAACACTGCATGTTGGTGAAGGGCATATTGAAGAAGGATCAGCCGAGTGGTTCTTGAGGGAGAACAACTCCATTTGGCTCACTAACTTCACACACCATCAGGCTTCCAAGCAGCTCTCAAGGAAACTCAGTTTTCACACTCTATGCTTAGTGCCCTTTGAGTGCATTATCTAGGAATGAACCTGGTAGAGCATCCCACACAAACGAATGCTCCACATGCGGGTTTCACATGCCACCAACTCCACATTCACAGGCAACTTCAGCGCCACAGCCGTTTTCAGATAGCCCTCAATGCAAAGGCTCTAGACGCAAATATTGGTGTGAGAGCTAATTCAATCAAGGAAACACTGCATGTTGGTGAAGGGCATATTGAAGAAGGATCAGCCGAGTGGTTCTTGTGGGAGAACAACTCCATTTGGCTCACTAACTTCACACACCATCAGGCTTCCAAGCAGCTCTCAAGGAAACTCAGTTTTCACACTCTATGCTTAGTGCTCTATGTGTGCCTAGGACTGAAATGAAGCTTGGTCAGCATCCCACACAAACGAATGCTCCACATGCGAGTTTCACATGCCACCAACTCCACATTCTCAGGCAACTTCAGCGCCACAGCCGTTTTCAGATAGCCCTGAATGCAAAGGCTCTAGACGCAAATATTGGTGTGAGAGCTAATTCAATCAAGGAAACACTGCATGTTGGTGAAGGGCATATTGAAGAAGAATCAGCCGAGTGGTTCTTGTGGGAGAACAACTCCATTTGGCTCACTAACTTCACACACCATCAGGCTTCCAAGCAGCTCTCAAGGAAACTCAGTTTTCACACACTATGCTTAGTGCCCTTTGAGTGCATTATCTAGGAATGAACCTGGTAGAGCATCCCACACAAACGAATGCTCCACATGCGGGTTTCACATGCCACCAACTCCACATTCACAGGCAACTTCAGCGCCACAGCCGTTTTCAGATAGCCCTCAATGCAAAGGCTCTAGACGCAAATATTGGTGTGAGAGCTAATTCAATCAAGGAAACACTGCATGTTGGTGAAGGGCATATTGAAGAAGGATCAGCCGAGTAGTTCTTGTGGGAGAACAACTCCATTTGGCTCACTAACTTCACACACCATCAGGCTTCCAAGCAGCTCTCAAGGAAACTCAGTTTTCACACTCTATGTTTAGTGCCCTTTGAATGCATTAGCTAGGAATGAACCTGGTAGAGCATCCCACACAAACGAATGTTCCACATGCGGGTTTCACATGCCACCAACTCCACATTCACAGGCAACTTCAGCGCCACAGCCGTTTTCAGATAGCCCTCAATGCAAAGGCTCTAGACGCAAATATTGGTGTGAGAACTAATTCAATCAAGGAAACACTGCATGTTGGTGAAGGGCTTATTGAAGAAGGATCAGCCGAGTGGTTCTTGAGGGAGAACAACTCCATTTGGCTCACTACACACACCATCAGGCTTCCAAGCAGCTCTCAAGGAAACTCAGTTTTCACACTCTATGCTTAGTGCCCTGTGAGTGCCTAGGACTGAAATGAAGCTTGGTCAGCATCCCACACAAACGAATGCTCCACATGCGGGTTTCACATGCCACCAACTCCACATTCACAGGCAACTTCAGCGCCACAGCCGTTTTCAGATAGCCCTCAATGCAAAGGCTCTAGACGCAAATATTGGTGTGAGAGCTAATTCAATCAAGGAAACACTGCATGTTGGTGAAGGGCATATTGAAGAAGGATCAGCCGAGTAGTTCTTGTGGGAGAACAACTCCATTTGGCTAACTAACTTCACACACCATCAGGCTTCCAAGCAGCTCTCAAGGAAACTCAGTTTTCACACTCTATGTTTAGTGCCCTTTGAATGCATTATCTAGGAATGAACCTGGTAGAGCATCCCACACAAACGAATGCTCCACATGCGGGTTTCACATGCCACCAACTCCACATTCACAGGCAACTTCAGCGCCACAGCCGTTTTCAGATAGCCCTCAATGCAAAGGCTCTAGACGCAAATATTGGTGTGAGAGCTAATTCAATCAAGGAAACACTGCATGTTGGTGAAGGGCATATTGAAGAAGGATCAGCCGAGTGGTTCTTGTGGGAGAACAACTCCATTTGGCTCACTAACTTCACACACCATCAGGCTTCCAAGCAGCTCTCAAGGAAACTCAGTTTTCACACTCTATGCTTCGTGCCCTTTGAGTGCATTATCTAGGAGTGAACCTGGTAGAGCATCCCACACAAACGAATGCTCCACATGCGGGTTTCACATGCCACCAACTCCACATTCACAGGCAACTTCAGCGCCACAGCCGTTTTCAGATAGCCCTCAATGCAAAGGCTCTAGACGCAAATATTGGTGTGAGAGCTAATTCAATCAAGGAAACACTGCATGTTGGTGAAGGGCATATTGAAGAAGGATCAGCCGAGTGGTTCTTGTGGGAGAACAACTCCATTTGGCTCACTAACTTCACACACCATCAGGCTTCCAAGCAGCTCTCAAGGAAACTCAGTTTTCACACTCTATGTTTAGTGCCCTTTGAATGCATTATCTAGGAATGAACCTGGTAGAGCATCCCACACAAACGAATGCTCCACATGCAGGTTTCACATGCCACCAACTCCACATTCACAGGCAACTTCAGCGCCACAGCCGTTTTCAGATAGCCCTCAATGCAAAGGCTCTAGACGCAAATATTGGTGTGAGAGCTAATTCAATCAAGGAAACACTGCATGTTGGTGAAGGGCATATTGAAGAAGGATCAGCCGAGTAGTTTTTGTGGGAGAACAACTCCATTTGGCTCACTAACTTCACACACCATCAGGCTTCCAAGCAGCTCTCAAGGAAACTCAGTTTTCACACTCTATGTTTAGTGCCCTTTGAATGCATTATCTAGGAATGAACCTGGTAGAGCATCCCACACAAACGAATGTTCCACATGCGGGTTTCACATGCCACCAACTCCACATTCACAGGCAACTTCAGCGCCACAGCCGTTTTCAGATAGCCCTCAATGCAAAGGCTCTAGACGCAAATATTGGTGTGAGAACTAATTCAATCAAGGAAACACTGCATGTTGGTGAAGGGCTTATTGAAGAAGGATCAGCCGAGTGGTTCTTGAGGGAGAACAACTCCATTTGGCTCACTACACACACCATCAGGCTTCCAAGCAGCTCTCAAGGAAACTCAGTTTTCACACTCTATGTTTAGTGCCCTTTGAATGCATTATCTAGGAATGAACCTGGTAGAGCATCCCACACAAACGAATGCTCCACATGCGGGTTTCACATGCCACCAACTCCACATTCACAGGCAACTTCAGCGCCACAGCCGTTTTCAGATAGCCCTCAATGCAAAGGCTCTAGACGCAAATATTGGTGTGAGAGCTAATTCAATCAAGGAAACACTGCATGTTGGTGAAGGGCATATTGAAGAAGGATCAGCCGAGTGGTTCTTGTGGGAGAACAACTCCATTTGGCTCACTAACTTCACACACCATCAGGCTTCCAAGCAGCTCTCAAGGAAACTCAGTTTTCACACTCTATGCTTAGTGCTCTATGTGTGCCTAGGACTGAAATGAAGCTTGGTCAGCATCCCACACAAACGAATGCTCCACATGCGAGTTTCACATGCCACCAACTCCACATTCTCAGGCAACTTCAGCGCCACAGCCGTTTTCAGATAGCCCTCAATGCAAAGGCTCTAGACGCAAATATTGGTGTGAGAGCTAATTCAATCAAGGAAACACTGCATGTTGGTGAAGGGCATATTGAAGAAGAATCAGCCGAGTGGTTCTTGTGGGAGAACAACTCCATTTGGCTCACTAACTTCACACACCATCAGGCTTCCAAGCAGCTCTCAAGGAAACTCAGTTTTCACACACTATGCTTAGTGCCCTTTGAGTGCATTATCTAGGAATGAACCTGGTAGAGCATCCCACACAAACAAATGCTCCACATGCGGGTTTCACATGCCACCAACTCCACATTCACAGGCAACTTCAGCGCCACAGCCGTTTTCAGATAGCCCTCAATGCAAAGGCTCTAGACGCAAATATTGGTGTGAGAGCTAATTCAATCAAGGAAACACTGCATGTTGGTGAAGGGCATATTGAAGAAGGATCAGCCGAGTGGTTCTTGAGGGAGAACAACTCCATTTGGCTCACTAACTTCACACACCATCAGGCTTCCAAGCAGCTCTCAAGGAAACTCAGTTTTCACACTCTATGCTTAGTGCCCTTTGAGTGCATTATCTAGGAATGAACCTGGTAGAGCATCCCACACAAACGAATGCTCCACATGCGGGTTTCACATGCCACCAACTCCACATTCACAGGCAACTTCAGCGCCACAGCCGTTTTCAGATAGCCCTCAATGCAAAGGCTCTAGACGCAAATATTGGTGTGAGAGCTAATTCAATCAAGGAAACACTGCATGTTGGTGAAGGGCATATTGAAGAAGGATCAGCCGAGTGGTTCTTGTGGGAGAACAACTCCATTTGGCTCACTAACTTCACACACCATCAGGCTTCCAAGCAGCTCTCAAGGAAACTCAGTTTTCACACTCTATGCTTAGTGCTCTATGTGTGCCTAGGACTGAAATGAAGCTTGGTCAGCATCCCACACAAACGAATGCTCCACATGCGAGTTTCACATGCCACCAACTCCACATTCTCAGGCAACTTCAGCGCCACAGCCGTTTTCAGATAGCCCTGAATGCAAAGGCTCTAGACGCAAATATTGGTGTGAGAGCTAATTCAATCAAGGAAACACTGCATGTTGGTGAAGGGCATATTGAAGAAGAATCAGCCGAGTGGTTCTTGTGGGAGAACAACTCCATTTGGCTCACTAACTTCACACACCATCAGGCTTCCAAGCAGCTCTCAAGGAAACTCAGTTTTCACACACTATGCTTAGTGCCCTTTGAGTGCATTATCTAGGAATGAACCTGGTAGAGCATCCCACACAAACGAATGCTCCACATGCGGGTTTCACATGCCACCAACTCCACATTCACAGGCAACTTCAGCGCCACAGCCGTTTTCAGATAGCCCTCAATGCAAAGGCTCTAGACGCAAATATTGGTGTGAGAGCTAATTCAATCAAGGAAACACTGCATGTTGGTGAAGGGCATATTGAAGAAGGATCAGCCGAGTAGTTCTTGTGGGAGAACAACTCCATTTGGCTCACTAACTTCACACACCATCAGGCTTCCAAGCAGCTCTCAAGGAAACTCAGTTTTCACACTCTATGTTTAGTGCCCTTTGAATGCATTAGCTAGGAATGAACCTGGTAGAGCATCCCACACAAACGAATGTTCCACATGCGGGTTTCACATGCCACCAACTCCACATTCACAGGCAACTTCAGCGCCACAGCCGTTTTCAGATAGCCCTCAATGCAAAGGCTCTAGACGCAAATATTGGTGTGAGAACTAATTCAATCAAGGAAACACTGCATGTTGGTGAAGGGCTTATTGAAGAAGGATCAGCCGAGTGGTTCTTGAGGGAGAACAACTCCATTTGGCTCACTACACACACCATCAGGCTTCCAAGCAGCTCTCAAGGAAACTCAGTTTTCACACTCTATGCTTAGTGCCCTGTGAGTGCCTAGGACTGAAATGAAGCTTGGTCAGCATCCCACACAAACGAATGCTCCACATGCGGGTTTCACATGCCACCAACTCCACATTCACAGGCAACTTCAGCGCCACAGCCGTTTTCAGATAGCCCTCAATGCAAAGGCTCTAGACGCAAATATTGGTGTGAGAGCTAATTCAATCAAGGAAACACTGCATGTTGGTGAAGGGCATATTGAAGAAGGATCAGCCGAGTAGTTCTTGTGGGAGAACAACTCCATTTGGCTAACTAACTTCACACACCATCAGGCTTCCAAGCAGCTCTCAAGGAAACTCAGTTTTCACACTCTATGTTTAGTGCCCTTTGAATGCATTATCTAGGAATGAACCTGGTAGAGCATCCCACACAAACGAATGCTCCACATGCGGGTTTCACATGCCACCAACTCCACATTCACAGGCAACTTCAGCGCCACAGCCGTTTTCAGATAGCCCTCAATGCAAAGGCTCTAGACGCAAATATTGGTGTGAGAGCTAATTCAATCAAGGAAACACTGCATGTTGGTGAAGGGCATATTGAAGAAGGATCAGCCGAGTGGTTCTTGTGGGAGAACAACTCCATTTGGCTCACTAACTTCACACACCATCAGGCTTCCAAGCAGCTCTCAAGGAAACTCAGTTTTCACACTCTATGCTTCGTGCCCTTTGAGTGCATTATCTAGGAGTGAACCTGGTAGAGCATCCCACACAAACGAATGCTCCACATGCGGGTTTCACATGCCACCAACTCCACATTCACAGGCAACTTCAGCGCCACAGCCGTTTTCAGATAGCCCTCAATGCAAAGGCTCTAGACGCAAATATTGGTGTGAGAGCTAATTCAATCAAGGAAACACTGCATGTTGGTGAAGGGCATATTGAAGAAGGATCAGCCGAGTGGTTCTTGTGGGAGAACAACTCCATTTGGCTCACTAACTTCACACACCATCAGGCTTCCAAGCAGCTCTCAAGGAAACTCAGTTTTCACACTCTATGTTTAGTGCCCTTTGAAT
Source organism: Ochotona princeps (assembly GCF_030435755.1). NCBI lineage: Eukaryota > Metazoa > Chordata > Mammalia > Lagomorpha > Ochotonidae > Ochotona > Ochotona princeps. The sequence goes on along the minus strand of NW_026699233.1, from coordinate 95,800 downwards.
GCATTATCTAGGAATGAACCTGGTAGAGCATCCCACACAAACGAATGCTCCACATGCAGGTTTCACATGCCACCAACTCCACATCCACATTCACAGGCAACTTCAGCGCCACAGCCGTTTTCAGATAGCCCTCAATGCAAAGGCTCTAGACGCAAATATTGGTGTGAGAGCTAATTCAATCAAGGAAACACTGCATGTTGGTGAAGGGCATATTGAAGAAGGATCAGCCGAGTAGTTTTTGTGGGAGAACAACTCCATTTGGCTCACTAACTTCACACACCATCAGGCTTCCAAGCAGCTCTCAAGGAAACTCAGTTTTCACACTCTATGTTTAGTGCCCTTTGAATGCATTATCTAGGAATGAACCTGGTAGAGCATCCCACACAAACGAATGTTCCACATGCGGGTTTCACATGCCACCAACTCCACATTCACAGGCAACTTCAGCGCCACAGCCGTTTTCAGATAGCCCTCAATGCAAAGGCTCTAGACGCAAATATTGGTGTGAGAACTAATTCAATCAAGGAAACACTGCATGTTGGTGAAGGGCTTATTGAAGAAGGATCAGCCGAGTGTTCTTGAGGGAGAACAACTCCATTTGGCTCACTACACACACCATCAGGCTTCCAAGCAGCTCTCAAGGAAACTCAGTTTTCACACTCTATGCTTAGTGCCCTTTGAGTGCCTAGGACTGAAATGAAGCTTGGTCAGCATCCCACACAAACGAATGCTCCACATGCGGGTTTCACATGCCACCAACTCCACATTCACAGGCAACTTCAGCGCCACAGCCGTTTTCAGATAGCCCTCAATGCAAAGGCTCTAGACGCAAATATTGGTGTGAGAGCTAATTCAATCAAGGAAACACTGCATGTTGGTGAAGGGCATATTGAAGAAGGATCAGCCGAGTAGTTCTTGTGGGAGAACAACTCCATTTGGCTAACTAACTTCACACACCATCAGGCTTCCAAGCAGCTCTCAAGGAAACTCAGTTTTCACACTCTATGTTTAGTGCCCTTTGAATGCATTATCTAGGAATGAACCTGGTAGAGCATCCCACACAAACGAATGCTCCACATGCGGGTTTCACATGCCACCAACTCCACATTCACAGGCAACTTCAGCGCCACAGCCGTTTTCAGATAGCCCTCAATGCAAAGGCTCTAGACGCAAATATTGGTGTGAGAGCTAATTCAATCAAGGAAACACTGCATGTTGGTGAAGGGCATATTGAAGAAGGATCAGCCGAGTGGTTCTTGTGGGAGAACAACTCCATTTGGCTCACTAACTTCACACACCATCAGGCTTCCAAGCAGCTCTCAAGGAAACTCAGTTTTCACACTCTATGCTTCGTGCCCTTTGAGTGCATTATCTAGGAGTGAACCTGGTAGAGCATCCCACACAAACGAATGCTCCACATGCGGGTTTCACATGCCACCAACTCCACATTCACAGGCAACTTCAGCGCCACAGCCGTTTTCAGATAGCCCTCAATGCAAAGGCTCTAGACGCAATATTGGTGTGAGAGCTAATTCAATCAAGGAAACACTGCATGTTGGTGAAGGGCATATTGAAGAAGGATCAGCCGAGTGGTTCTTGTGGGAGAACAACTCCATTTGGCTCACTAACTTCACACACCATCAGGCTTCCAAGCAGCTCTCAAGGAAACTCAGTTTTCACACTCTATGTTTAGTGCCCTTTGAATGCATTATCTAGGAATGAACCTGGTAGAGCATCCCACACAAACGAATGCTCCACATGCGGGTTTCACATGCCACCAACTCCACATTCACAGGCAACTTCAGCGCCACAGCCGTTTTCAGATAGCCCTCAATGCAAAGGCTCTAGACGCAAATATTGGTGTGAGAGCTAATTCAATCAAGGAAACACTGCATGTTGGTGAAGGGCATATTGAAGAAGGATCAGCCGAGTAGTTCTTGTGGGAGAACAACTCCATTTGGCTCACTAACTTCACACACCATCAGGCTTCCAAGCAGCTCTCAAGGAAACTCAGTTTTCACACTCTATGTTTAGTGCCCTTTGAATGCATTATCTAGGAATGAACCTGGTAGAGCATCCCACACAAACGAATGTTCCACATGCGGGTTTCACATGCCACCAACTCCACATTCACAGGCAACTTCAGCGCCACAGCCGTTTTCAGATAGCCCTCAATGCAAAGGCTCTAGACGCAAATATTGGTGTGAGAACTAATTCAATCAAGGAAACACTGCATGTTGGTGAAGGGCTTATTGAAGAAGGATCAGCCGAGTGGTTCTTGAGGGAGAACAACTCCATTTGGCTCACTACACACACCATCAGGCTTCCAAGCAGCTCTCAAGGAAACTCAGTTTTCACACTCTATGCTTAGTGCCCTTTGAGTGCCTAGGACTGAAATGAAGCTTGGTCAGCATCCCACACAAACGAATGCTCCACATGCGGGTTTCACATGCCACCAACTCCACATTCACAGGCAACTTCAGCGCCACAGCCGTTTTCAGATAGCCCTCAATGCAAAGGCTCTAGACGCAAATATTGGTGTGAGAGCTAATTCAATCAAGGAAACACTGCATGTTGGTGAAGGGCATATTGAAGAAGGATCAGCCGAGTAGTTCTTGTGGGAGAACAACTCCATTTGGCTAACTAACTTCACACACCATCAGGCTTCCAAGCAGCTCTCAAGGAAACTCAGTTTTCACACTCTATGTTTAGTGCCCTTTGAATGCATTATCTAGGAATGAACCTGGTAGAGCATCCCACACAAACGAATGCTCCACATGCGGGTTTCACATGCCACCAACTCCACATTCACAGGCAACTTCAGCGCCACAGCCGTTTTCAGATAGCCCTCAATGCAAAGGCTCTAGACGCAAATATTGGTGTGAGAGCTAATTCAATCAAGGAAACACTGCATGTTGGTGAAGGGCATATTGAAGAAGGATCAGCCGAGTGGTTCTTGTGGGAGAACAACTCCATTTGGCTCACTAACTTCACACACCATCAGGCTTCCAAGCAGCTCTCAAGGAAACTCAGTTTTCACACTCTATGCTTCGTGCCCTTTGAGTGCATTATCTAGGAGTGAACCTGGTAGAGCATCCCACACAAACGAATGCTCCACATGCGGGTTTCACATGCCACCAACTCCACATTCACAGGCAACTTCATCGCCACAGCCGTTTTCAGATAGCCCTCAATGCAAAGGCTCTAGACGCAAATATTGGTGTGAGAGCTAATTCAATCAAGGAAACACTGCATGTTGGTGAAGGGCATATTGAAGAAGGATCAGCCGAGTGGTTCTTTTGGGAGAACAACTCCATTTGGCTCACTAACTTCACACACCATCAGGCTTCCAAGCAGCTCTCAAGGAAACTCAGTTTTCACAGTCTATGCTTAGCGCCCTTTGAGTGCATTATCTAGGAATGAACCTGGTAGAGCATCCCACACAAACGAATGTTCCACATGCGGGTTTCACATGCCACCAACTCCACATTCACAGGCAACTTCAGCGCCACAGCTGTTTTCAGATAGCCCTCAATGCAAAGGCTCTAGACGCAAATATTGGTGTGAGAGCTAATTCAATCAAGGAAACACTGCATGTTGGTGAAGGGCATATTGAAGAAGGATCAGCCGAGTGGTTCTTGAGGGAGAACAACTCCATTTGGCTCACTACACACACCATCAGGCTTCCAAGCAGCTCTCAAGGAAACTCAGTTTTCACACTCTATGCTTAGTGCCCTTTGAGTGCCTAGGACTGAAATGAAGCTTGGTCAGCATCCCACACAAACGAATGCTCCACATGCGGGTTTCACATGCCACCAACTCCACATTCACAGGCAACTTCAGCGCCACAGCCGTTTTCAGATAGCCCTCAATGCAAAGGCTCTAGACGCAAATATTGGTGTGAGAGCTAATTCAATCAAGGAAACACTGCATGTTGGTGAAGGGCATATTGAAGAAGGATCAGCCGAGTGGTTCTTGTGGGAGAACAACTCCATTTGGCTCACTAACTTCACACACCATCAGGCTTCCAAGCAGCTCTCAAGGAAACTCAGTTTTCACACTCTATGCTTCGTGCCCTTTGAGTGCATTATCTAGGAGTGAACCTGGTAGAGCATCCCACACAAACGAATGCTCCACATGCGGGTTTCACATGCCACCAACTCCACATTCACAGGCAACTTCATCGCCACAGCCGTTTTCAGATAGCCCTCAATGCAAAGGCTCTAGACGCAAATATTGGTGTGAGAGCTAATTCAATCAAGGAAACACTGCATGTTGGTGAAGGGCATATTGAAGAAGGATCAGCCGAGTGGTTCTTTTGGGAGAACAACTCCATTTGGCTCACTAACTTCACACACCATCAGGCTTCCAAGCAGCTCTCAAGGAAACTCAGTTTTCACAGTCTATGCTTAGCGCCCTTTGAGTGCATTATCTAGGAATGAACCTGGTAGAGCATCCCACACAAACGAATGCTCCACATGCGGGTTTCACATGCCACCAACTCCACATTCACAGGCAACTTCAGCGCCACAGCCGTTTTCAGATAGCCCTCAATGCAAAGGCTCTAGACGCAAATATTGGTGTGAGAGCTAATTCAATCAAGGAAACACTGCATGTTGGTGAAGGGCATATTGAAGAAGGATCAGCCGAGTGGTTCTTGTGGGAGAACAACTCCATTTGGCTCACTAACTTCACACACCATCAGGCTTCCAAGCAGCTCTCAAGGAAACTCAGTTTTCACACTCTATGCTTAGTGCCCTTTGAGTGCCTAGGACTGAAATGAAGCTTGGTCAGCATCCCACACAAACGAATGCTCCACATGCGGGTTTCACATGCCACCAACTCCACCTTCACAGGCAACTTCAGCGCCACAGCCGTTTTCAGATAGCCCTCAATGCAAAGGCTCTAGACGCAAATATTGGTGTGAGAGCTAATTCAATCAAGGAAACACTGCATGTTGGTGAAGGGCATATTGAAGAAGGATCAGCCGAGTAGTTCTTGTGGGAGAACAACTCCATTTGGCTCACTAACTTCACACACCATCAGGCTTCCAAGCAGCTCTCAAGGAAACTCAGTTTTCACACTCTATGTTTAGTGCCCTTTGAATGCATTATCTAGGAAAGAACCTGGTAGAGCATCCCACACAAACGAATGTTCCACATGCGGGTTTCACATGCCACCAACTCCACATTCACAGGCAACTTCAGCGCCACAGCCGTTTTCAGATAGCCCTCAATGCAAAGGCTCTAGACGCAAATATTGGTGTGAGAACTAATTCAATCAAGGAAACACTGCATGTTGGTGAAGGGCTTATTGAAGAAGGATCAGCCGAGTGGTTCTTGAGGGAGAACAACTCCATTTGGCTCACTAACTTCACACACCATCAGGCTTCCAAGCAGCTCTCAAGGAAACTCAGTTTTCACACTCTATGCTTAGTGCCCTTTGAGTGCCTAGGACTGAAATGAAGCTTGGTCAGCATCCCACACAAACGAATGCTCCACATGCGGGTTTCACATGCCACCAACTCCACATTCACAGGCAACTTCAGCGCCACAGCCGTTTTCAGATAGCCCTCAATGCAAAGGCTCTAGACGCAAATATTGGTGTGAGAGCTAATTCAATCAAGGAAACACTGCATGTTGGTGAAGGGCATATTGAAGAAGGATCAGCCGAGTAGTTCTTGTGGGAGAACAACTCCATTTGGCTAACTAACTTCACACACCATCAGGCTTCCAAGCAGCTCTCAAGGAAACTCAGTTTTCACACTCTATGTTTAGTGCCCTTTGAATGCATTATCTAGGAATGAACCTGGTAGAGCATCCCACACAAACGAATGCTCCACATGCGGGTTTCACATGCCACCAACTCCACATTCACAGGCAACTTCAGCGCCACAGCCGTTTTCAGATAGCCCTCAATGCAAAGGCTCTAGACGCAAATATTGGTGTGAGAGCTAATTCAATCAAGGAAACACTGCATGTTGGTGAAGGGCATATTGAAGAAGGATCAGCCGAGTGGTTCTTGTGGGAGAACAACTCCATTTGGCTCACTAACTTCACACACCATCAGGCTTCCAAGCAGCTCTCAAGGAAACTCAGTTTTTACACTCTATGCTTAGTGCCCTTTGAGTGCATTATCTAGGAGTGAACCTGGTAGAGCATCCCACACAAACGAATGCTCCACATGCGGGTTTCACATGCCACCAACTCCACATTCACAGGCAACTTCAGCGCCACAGCCGTTTTCAGATAGCCCTCAATGCAAAGGCTCTAGACGCAAATATTGGTGTGAGAGCTAATTCAATCAAGGAAACACTGCATGTTGGTGAAGGGCATATTGAAGAAGGATCGGCCGAGTGGTTCTTGTGGGAGAACAACTCCATTTGGCTCACTAACTTCACACACCATTAGGCTTCCAAGCAGCTCTCAAGGAAACTCAGTTTTCACACTCTATGCTTAGTGCTCTATGTGTGCCAAGGACTGAAATGAAGCTTGGTCAGCATCCCACACAAACGAATGCTCCACATGCGGGTTTCACATGCCACCAACTCCACATTCTCAGGCAACTTCAGCGCCACAGCCGTTTTCAGATAGCCCTCAATGCAAAGGCTCTAGACGCAAATATTGGTGTGAGAGCTAATTCAATCAAGGAAACACTGCATGTTGGTGAAGGGCATATTGAAGAAGAATCAGCCGAGTGGTTCTTGTGGGAGAACAACTCCATTTGGCTCACTAACTTCACACACCATCAGGCTTCCAAGCAGCTCTCAAGGAAACTCAGTTTTCACACACTATGCTTAGTGCCCTTTGAGTGCATTATCTAGGAATGAACCTGGTAGAGCATCCCACACAAACAAATGCTCCACATGCGGGTTTCACATGCCACTAACTCCACATTCACAGGCAACTTCAGCGCCACAGCCGTTTTCAGATAGCCCTCAATGCAAAGGCTCTAGACGCAAATATTGGTGTGAGAGCTATTTCAATCAAGGAAACACTGCATGTTGGTGAAGGGCATATTGAAGAAGGATCAGCCGAGTGGTTCTTGTGGGAGAACAACTCCATTTGGCTCACTAACTTCACACACCATCAGGCTTCCAAGCAGCTCTCAAGGAAACTCAGTTTTCATACTCTATGCTTAGTGCCCTTTGAATGCATTATTTAGGAATGAACCTGGTAGAGCATCCCACACAAACGAACGTTCCACATGCGGATTTCACATGCCACCAACTCCACATTCACAGGCAACTTCAGCACCTCAGCCATTTTCAGATAGCCCTCAATGCAAAGGCTCTAGACGCAAATATTGGTGTGAGAACTAATTCAATCAAGGAAACACTGCATGTTGGTGAAGGGCATATTGAAGAAGGATCAGCCGAGTGGTTCTTGAGGGAGAACAACTCCATTTGGCTCACTACACACACCATCAGGCTTCCAAGCAGCTCTCAAGGAAACTCAGTTTTCACACTCTATGCTTAGTGCCCTTTGAGTGCCTAGGACTGAAATGAAGCTTGGTCAGCATCCCACACAAACGAATGCTCCACATGCGGGTTTCACATGCCACCAACTCCACCTTCACAGGCAACTTCAGCGCCACAGCCGTTTTCAGATAGCCCTCAATGCAAAGGCTCTAGACGCAAATATTGGTGTGAGAGCTAATTCAATCAAGGAAACACTGCATGTTGGTGAAGGGCATATTGAAGAAGGATCAGCCGAGTAGTTCTTGTGGGAGAACAACTCCATTTGGCTCACTAACTTCACACACCATCAGGCTTCCAAGCAGCTCTCAAGGAAACTCAGTTTTCACACTCTATGTTTAGTGCCCTTTGAATGCATTATCTAGGAATGAACCTGGTAGAGCATCCCACACAAACGAATGCTCCACATGCGGGTTTCACATGCCACCAACTCCACATTCACAGGCAACTTCAGCGCCACAGCCGTTTTCAGATAGCCCTCAATGCAAAGGCTCTAGACGCAAATATTGGTGTGAGAACTAATTCAATCAAGGAAACACTGCATGTTGGTGAAGGGCTTATTGAAGAAGGATCAGCCGAGTGGTTCTTGAGGGAGAACAACTCCATTTGGCTCACTACACACACCATCAGGCTTCCAAGCAGCTCTCAAGGAAACTCAGTTTTCACACTCTATGCTTAGTGCCCTTTTAGTGCCTAGGACTGAAATGAAGCTTGGTCAGCATCCCACACAAACGAATGCTCCACATGCGGGTTTCACATGCCACCAACTCCACATTCACAGGCAACTTCAGCGCCACAGCCGTTTTCAGATAGCCCTCAATGCAAAGGCTCTAGACGCAAATATTGGTGTGAGAGCTAATTCAATCAAGGAAACACTGCATGTTGGTGAAGGGCATATTGAAGAAGGATCAGCCGAGTGGTTCTTGTGGGAGAACAACTCCATTTGGCTCACTAACTTCACACACCATCAGGCTTCCAAGCAGCTCTCAAGGAAACTCAGTTTTCACACTCTATGCTTAGTGCCCTTTGAGTGCATTATCTAGGAATGAACCTGGTAGAGCATCCCACACAAACGAATGCTCCACATGCGGGTTTCACATGCCACCAACTCCACCTTCACAGGCAACTTCAGCGCCACAGCCGTTTTCAGATAGCCCTCAATGCAAAGGCTCTAGACGCAAATATTGGTGTGCGAGCTAATTCAATCAAGGAAACACTGCATGTTGGTGAAGGGCATATTGAAGAAGGATCAGCCGAGTGGTTCTTGTGGGAGAACAACTCCATTTGGCTCACTAACTTCACACACCATCAGGCTTCCAAGCAGCTCTCAAGGAAACTCAGTTTTCACACTCTATGCTTAGTGCCCTTTGAGTGCATTATCTAGGAATGAACCTGGTAGAGCATCCCACACAAACGAATGCTCCACATGCGGGTTTCACATGCCACCAACTCCACATTCACAGGCAACTTCAGCGCCACAGCCGTTTTCAGATAGCCCTCAATGCTAAGGCCCTAGACGCAAATATTGGTGTGAGAGCTAATTCAATCAAGGAAACACTGCATGTTGGTGAAGGGCATATTGAAGAAGGATCAGCCGAGTGGTTCTTGTGGGAGAACAACTCCATTTGGCTCACTAACTTCACACACCATCAGGCTTCCAAGCAGCTCTCAAGGAAACTCAGTTTTCACACTCTATGCTTAGTGCCCTTTGAGTGCATTATCTAGGAATGAACCTGGTAGAGCATCCCACACAAACGAATGCTCCACATGCGGGTTTCACATGCCACCAACTCCACATTCACAGGCAACTTCAGCGCCACAGCCGTTTTCAGATAGCCCTCAATGCAAAGGCTCTAGACGCAAATATTGGTGTGCGAGCTAATTCAATCAAGGAAACACTGCATGTTGGTGAAGGGCATATTGAAGAAGGATCAGCCGAGTGGTTCTTGTGGGAGAACAACTCCATTTGGCTCACTAACTTCACACACCATCAGGCTTCCAAGCAGCTCTCAAGGAAACTCAGTTTTCACACTCTATGCTTAGTGCCCTTTGAGTGCATTATCTAGGAATGAACCTGGTAGAGCATCCCACACAAACGAATGCTCCACATGCGGGTTTCACATGCCACCAACTCCACATTCTCAGGCAACTTCAGCGCCACAGCCGTTTTCAGATAGCCCTCAATGCAAAGGCTCTAGACGCAAATATTGGTGTGAGAGCTAATTCAATCAAGGAAACACTGCATGTTGGTGAAGGGCATATTGAAGAAGAATCAGCCGAGTGGTTCTTGTGGGAGAACAACTCCATTTGGCTCACTAACTTCACACACCATCAGGCTTCCAAGCAGCTCTCAAGGAAACTCAGTTTTCACACACTATGCTTAGTGCCCTTTGAGTGCATTATCTAGGAATGAACCTGGTAGAGCATCCCACACAAACAAATGCTCCACATGCGGGTTTCACATGCCACTAACTCCACATTCACAGGCAACTTCAGCGCCACAGCCGTTTTTCAGATAGCCCTCAATGCAAAGGCTCTAGACGCAAATATTGGTGTGAGAGCTAATTCAATCAAGGAAACACTGCATGTTGGTGAAGGGCATATTGAAGAAGGATCAGCCGAGTGGTTCTTGTGGGAGAACAACTCCATTTGGCTCACTAACTTCACACACCATCAGGCTTCCAAGCAGCTCTCAAGGAAACTCAGTTTTCACACTCTATGTTTAGTGCCCTTTGAATGCATTATTTAGGAATGAACCTGGTAGAGCATCCCACACAAACGAACGTTCCACATGCGGGTTTCACATGCCACCAACTCCACATTCATAGGCAACTTCAGCACCTCAGCCATTTTCAGATAGCCCTCAATGCAAAGGCTCTAGACGCAAATATTGGTGTGAGAACTAATTCAATCAAGGAAACACTGCATGTTGGTGAAGGGCATATTGAAGAAGGATCAGCCGAGTGGTTCTTGAGGGAGAACATCTCCATTTGGCTCACTACACACACCATCAGGCTTCCAAGCAGCTCTCAAGGAAACTCAGTTTTCACACTCTATGCTTAGTGCCCTTTGAGTGCCTAGGACTGAAATGAAGCTTGGTCAGCATCCCACACAAACGAATGCTCCACATGCGGGTTTCACATGCCACCAACTCCACCTTCACAGGCAACTTCAGCGCCACAGCCGTTTTCAGATAGCCCTCAATGCAAAGGCTCTAGACGCAAATATCGGTGTGAGAGCTAATTCAATCAAGGAAACACTGCATGTTGGTGAAGGGCATATTGAAGAAGGATCAGCCGAGTAGTTCTTGTGGGAGAACAACTCCATTTGGCTCACTAACTTCACACACCATCAGGCTTCCAAGCAGCTCTCAAGGAAACTCAGTTTTCACACTCTATGTTTAGTGCCCTTTGAATGCATTATCTAGGAATGAACCTGGTAGAGCATCCCACACAAACGAATGTTCCACATGCGGGTTTCACATGCCACCAACTCCACATTCACAGGCAACTTCAGCGCCACAGCCGTTTTCAGATAGCCCTCAATGCAAAGGCTCTAGACGCAAATATTGGTGTGAGAACTAATTCAATCAAGGAAACACTGCATGTTGGTGAAGGGCTTATTGAAGAAGGATCAGCCGAGTGGTTCTTGAGGGAGAACAACTCCATTTGGCTCACTACACACACCATCAGGCTTCCAAGCAGCTCTCAAGGAAACTCAGTTTTCACACTCTATGCTTAGTGCCCTTTGAGTGCCTAGGACTGAAATGAAGCTTGGTCAGCATCCCACACAAACGAATGCTCCACATGCGGGTTTCACATGCCACCAACTCCACATTCACAGGCAACTTCAGCGCCACAGCCGTTTTCAGATAGCCCTCAATGCAAAGGCTCTAGACGCAAATATTGGTGTGAGAGCTAATTCAATCAAGGAAACACTGCATGTTGGTGAAGGGCATATTGAAGAAGGATCAGCCGAGTGGTTCTTGTGGGAGAACAACTCCATTTGGCTCACTAACTTCACACACCATCAGGCTTTCAAGCAGCTCTCAAGGAAACTCAGTTTTCACACTCTATGCTTAGTGCCCTTTGAATGCATTATCTACGAATGAACCTGGTAGAGCATCCCACACAAACGAATGCTCCACATGCGGGTTTCACATGCCACCAACTCCACATTCACAGGCAACTTCAGCGCCACAGCCGTTTTCAGATAGCCCTCAATGCAAAGGCTCTAGACGCAAATATTGGTGTGAGAGCTAATTCAATCAAGGAAACACTGCATGTTGGTGAAGGGCATATTGAAGAAGAATCAGCCGAGTAGTTCTTGTGGGAGAACAACTCCATTTGGCTCACTAACTTCACACACCATCAGGCTTCCAAGCAGCTCTCAAGGAAACTCAGTTTTCACAGTCTATGCTTAGTGCCCTTTGAGTGCATTATCTAGGAATGAACCTGGTAGAGCATCCCACACAAACGAATGCTCCACATGCGGGTTTCACATGCCACCAACTCCACATTCACAGGCAACTTCAGCGCCACAGCCGTTTTCAGATAGCCCTCAATGCAAAGGCTCTAGACGCAAATATTGGTGTGAGAGCTAATTCAATCAAGGAAACACTGCATGTTGGTGAAGGGCATATTGAAGAAGGATCAGCCGAGTGGTTCTTGTGGGAGAACAACTCCATTTGGCTCACTAACTTCACACACCATCAGGCTTCCAAGCAGCTCTCAAGGAAACTCAGTTTTCACACTCTATGCTTAGTGCCCTTTGAGTGCATTATCTAGGAATGAACCTGGTAGAGCATCCCACACAAACGAATGCTCCACATGCGGGTTTCACATGCCACCAACTCCACATTCACAGGCAACTTCAGCGCCACAGCCGTTTTCAGATAGCCCTCAATGCAAAGGCCCTAGACGCAAATATTGGTGTGAGAGCTAATTCAATCAAGGAAACACTGCATGTTGGTGAAGGGCATATTGAAGAAGGATCAGCCGAGTGGTTCTTGTGGGAGAACAACTCCATTTGGCTCACTAACTTCACACACCATCAGGCTTCCAAGCAGCTCTCAAGGAAACTCAGTTTTCACACTCTATGCTTAGTGCCCTTTGAGTGCATTATCTAGGAATGAACCTGGTAGAGCATCCCACACAAACGAATGCTCCACATGCGGGTTTCACATGCCACCAACTCCACATTCACAGGCAACTTCAGCGCCACAGCCGTTTTCAGATAGCCCTCAATGCAAAGGCTCTAGACGCAAATATTGGTGTGAGAGCTAATTCAATCAAGGAAACACTGCATGTTGGTGAAGGGCATATTGAAGAAGGATCAGCCGAGTGGTTCTTGTGGGAGAACAACTCCATTTGGCTCACTAACTTCACACACCATCAGGCTTCCAAGCAGCTCTCAAGGAAACTCAGTTTTCACACTCTATGCTTAGTGCCCTTTGAGTGCATTATCTAGGAATGAACCTGGTAGAGCATCCCACACAAACGAATGCTCCACATGCGGGTTTCACATGCCACCAACTCCACATTCACAGGCAACTTCATCGCCACAGCCGTTTTCAGATAGCCCTCAATGCAAAGGCTCTAGACGCAAATATTGGTGTGAGAGCTAATTCAATCAAGGAAACACTGCATGTTGGTGAAGGGCATATTGAAGAAGGATCAGCCGAGTGGTTCTTGTGGGAGAACAACTCCATTTGGCTCACTAACTTCACACACCATCAGGCTTCCAAGCAGCTCTCAAGGAAACTCAGTTTTCACACTCTATGCTTAGTGCCCTTTGAGTGCATTATCTAGGAATGAACCTGATAGAGCATCCCACACAAACGAATGCTCCACATGCGGGTTTCACATGCCACCAACTCCACATTCACAGGCAACTTCAGCGCCACAGCCGTTTTCAGATAGCCCTCAATGCAAAGGCTCTAGACGCAAATATTGGTGTGAGAGCTAATTCAATCAAGGAAACACTGCATGTTGGTGAAGGGCATATTGAAGAAGGATCAGCCGAGTGGTTCTTGTGGGAGAACAACTCCATTTGGCTCACTAACTTCACACACCATCAGGCTTCCAAGCAGCTCTCAAGGAAACTCAGTTTTCACACTCTATGCTTAGTGCCCTTTGAGTGCATTATCTAGGAATGAACCTGGTAGAGCATCCCACACAAACGAATGCTCCACATGCGGGTTTCACATGCCACCAACTCCACATTCACAGGCAACTTCAGCGCCACAGCCGTTTTCAGATAGCCCTCAATGCAAAGGCTCTAGACGCAAATATTGGTGTGAGAGCTAATTCAATCAAGGAAACACTGCATGTTGGTGAAGGGCATATTGAAGAAGGATCAGCCGAGTGGTTCTTGTGGGAGAACAACTCCATTTGGCTCACTAACTTCACACACCATCAGGCTTCCAAGCAGCTCTCAAGGAAACTCAGTTTTCACACTCTATGCTTAGTGCCCTTTGAGTGCATTATCTAGGAATGAACCTGGTAGAGCATCCCACACAAACGAATGCTCCACATGCGGGTTTCACATGCCACCAACTCCACATTCACAGGCAACTTCATCGCCACAGCCGTTTTCAGATAGCCCTCAATGCAAAGGCTCTAGACGCAAATATTGGTGTGAGAGCTAATTCAATCAAGGAAACACTGCATGTTGGTGAAGGGCATATTGAAGAAGGATCAGCCGAGTGGTTCTTGTGGGAGAACAACTCCATTTGGCTCACTAACTTCACACACCATCAGGCTTCCAAGCAGCTCTCAAGGAAACTCAGTTTTCACACTCTATGCTTAGTGCCCTTTGAGTGCATTATCTAGGAATGAACCTGATAGAGCATCCCACACAAACGAATGCTCCACATGCGGGTTTCACATGCCACCAACTCCACATTCACAGGCAACTTCAGCGCCACAGCCGTTTTCAGATAGCCCTCAATGCAAAGGCTCTAGACGCAAATATTGGTGTGCGAGCTAATTCAATCAAGGAAACACTGCATGTTGGTGAAGGGCATATTGAAGAAGGATCAGCCGAGTGGTTCTTGTGGGAGAACAACTCCATTTGGCTCACTAACTTCACACACCATCAGGCTTCCAAGCAGCTCTCAAGGAAACTCAGTTTTCACACTCTATGCTTAGTGCCCTTTGAGTGCATTATCTAGGAATGAACCTGGTAGAGCATCCCACACAAACGAATGCTCCACATGCGGGTTTCACATGCCACTCCACATTCACAGGCAACTTCAGCGCCACAGCCGTTTTCAGATAGCCCTCAATGCAAAGGCTCTAGACGCAAATATTGGTGTGAGAGCTAATTCAATCAAGGAAACACTGCATGTTGGTGAAGGGCATATTGAAGAAGGATCAGCCGAGTGGTTCTTGTGGGAGAACAACTCCATTTGGCTCACTAACTTCACACACCATCAGGCTTCCAAGCAGCTCTCAAGGAAACTCAATTTTCACACTCTATGCTTAGTGCCCTTTGAGTGCATTATCTAGGAATGAACCTGGTAGAGCATCCCACACAAACGAATGCTCCACATGCGGGTTTCACATGCCACCAACTCCACATTCACAGGCAACTTCAGCGCCACAGCCGTTTTCAGATAACCCTCAATGCAAAGGCTCTAGACGCAAATATTGGTGTGAGAGCTAATTCAATCAAGGAAACACTGCATGTTGGTGAAGGGCATATTGAAGAAGGATCAGCCAAGTGGATCTTGTGGGAGAACAACTCCATTTGGCTCACTAACTTCACACACCATCAGGCTTCCAAGCAGCTCTCAAGGAAACTCAGTTTTCACACTCTATGCTTAGTGCCCTTTGAGTGCATTATCTAGGAATGAACCTGGTAGAGCATCCCACACAAACGAATGCTCCACATGCGGGTTTCACATGCCAGCAACTCCACATTCACAGGCAACTTCAGCGCCACAGCCGTTTTCAGATAGCCCTCAATGCAAAGGCTCTAGACGCAAATATTGGTGTGAGAACTAATTCAATCAAGGAAACACTGCATGTTGGTGAAGGGCATATTGAAGAAGGATCAGCCGAGTGGTTCTTGTGGGAGAACAACTCCATTTGGCTCACTACACACACCATCAGGCTTCCAAGCAGCTCTCAAGGAAACTCAGTTTTCACACTCTATGCTTAGTGCCCTTTGAGTGCCTAGGACTGAAATGAAGTTTGGTCAGCATCCCACACAAACGAATGCTCCACATGCGGGTTTCACATGCCACCAACTCCACATTCACAGGCAACTTCAGCGCCACAGCCGTTTTCAGATAGCCCTCAATGCAAAGGCTCTAGACGCAAATATTGGTGTGAGAGCTAATTCAATCAAGGAAACACTGCATGTTGGTGAAGAGCATATTGAAGAAGGATCAGCCGAGTGGTTCTTGTGGGAGAACAACTCCATTTGGCTCACTACCTTCACACACCATCAGGCTTCCAAGCAGCTCTCAAGGAAACTCAGATTTCACACTCTATGCTTAGTGCCCTTTGAGTGCATTATCTACGAATGAACCTGGTAGAGCATCCCACACAAACGAATGCTCCACATGCGGGTTTCACATGCCACCAACTCCACATTCTCAGGCATCTTCAGCGCCACAGCCGTTTTCAGATAGCCCTCAATGCAAAGGCTCTAGACGCAAATATTGGTGTGAGAGCTAATTCAATCAAGGAAACACTGCATGTTGGTGAAGGGCATATTGAAGAAGAATCAGCCAAGTGGTTCTTGTGGGAGAACAACTCCATTTGGCTCACTAACTTCACACACCATCAGGCTTCCAAGCAGCTCTCAAGGAAACTCAGTTTTCACACTCTATGCTTAGTGCCCTTTGAGTGCATTATCTAGGAATGAACCTGGTAGAGCATCCCACACAAACGAATGCTCCACATGCGGGTTTCACATGCCACTAACTCCACATTCACAGGCAACTTCAGCGCCACAGCCGTTTTTCAGATAGCCCTCAATGCAAAGGCTCTAGACGCAAATATTGGTGTGAGAGCTAATTCAATCAAGGAAACACTGCATGTTGGTGAAGGGCATATTGAAGAAGGATCAGCCGAGTGGTTCTTGAGGGAGAACATCTCCATTTGGCTCACTACACACACCATCAGGCTTCCAAGCAGCTCTCAAGGAAACTCAGTTTTCACACTCTATGCTTAGTGCCCTTTGAGTGCCTAGGACTGAAATGAAGCTTGGTCAGCATCCCACACAAACGAATGCTCCACATGCGGGTTTCACATGCCACCAACTCCACCTTCACAGGCAACTTCAGCGCCACAGCCGTTTTCAGATAGCCCTCAATGCAAAGGCTCTAGACGCAAATATCGGTGTGAGAGCTAATTCAATCAAGGAAACACTGCATGTTGGTGAAGGGCATATTGAAGAAGGATCAGCCGAGTAGTTCTTGTGGGAGAACAACTCCATTTGGCTCACTAACTTCACACACCATCAGGCTTCCAAGCAGCTCTCAAGGAAACTCAGTTTTCACACTCTATGCTTAGTGCCCTTTGAGTGCATTATCTAGGAATGAACCTGGTAGAGCATCCCACACAAACGAATGCTCCACATGCGGGTTTCACATGCCACCAACTCCACATTCACAGGCAACTTCAGCGCCACAGCCGTTTTCAGATAGCCCTCAATGCAAAGGCTCTAGACGCAAATATTGGTGTGAGAGCTAATTCAATCAAGGAAACACTGCATGTTGGTGAAGGGCATATTGAAGAAGGATCAGCCGAGTGGTTCTTGTGGGAGAACAACTCCATTTGGCTCACTAACTTCACACACCATCAGGCTTCCAAGCAGCTCTCAAGGAAACTCAGTTTTCACACTCTATGCTTAGTGCCCTTTGAGTGCATTATCTAGGAATGAACCTGGTAGAGCATCCCACACAAACGAATGCTCCACATGCGGGTTTCACATGCCACCAACTCCACATTCACAGGCAACTTCATCGCCACAGCCGTTTTCAGATAGCCCTCAATGCAAAGGCTCTAGACGCAAATATTGGTGTGAGAGCTAATTCAATCAAGGAAACACTGCATGTTGGTGAAGGGCATATTGAAGAAGGATCAGCCGAGTGGTTCTTGTGGGAGAACAACTCCATTTGGCTCACTAACTTCACACACCATCAGGCTTCCAAGCAGCTCTCAAGGAAACTCAGTTTTC
The DNA here is from genome assembly GCF_030435755.1 of Ochotona princeps. NCBI lineage: Eukaryota > Metazoa > Chordata > Mammalia > Lagomorpha > Ochotonidae > Ochotona > Ochotona princeps. Next base: position 78,129 of record NW_026699233.1, on the reverse strand, counting down.
ACACTCTATGCTTAGTGCCCTTTGAGTGCATTATCTAGGAATGAACCTGATAGAGCATCCCACACAAACGAATGCTCCACATGCGGGTTTCACATGCCACCAACTCCACATTCACAGGCAACTTCAGCGCCACAGCCGTTTTCAGATAGCCCTCAATGCAAAGGCTCTAGACGCAAATATTGGTGTGCGAGCTAATTCAATCAAGGAAACACTGCATGTTGGTGAAGGGCATATTGAAGAAGGATCAGCCGAGTGGTTCTTGTGGGAGAACAACTCCATTTGGCTCACTAACTTCACACACCATCAGGCTTCCAAGCAGCTCTCAAGGAAACTCAGTTTTCACACTCTATGCTTAGTGCCCTTTGAGTGCATTATCTAGGAATGAACCTGGTAGAGCATCCCACACAAACGAATGCTCCACATGCGGGTTTCACATGCCACTCCACATTCACAGGCAACTTCAGCGCCACAGCCGTTTTCAGATAGCCCTCAATGCAAAGGCTCTAGACGCAAATATTGGTGTGAGAGCTAATTCAATCAAGGAAACACTGCATGTTGGTGAAGGGCATATTGAAGAAGGATCAGCCGAGTGGTTCTTGTGGGAGAACAACTCCATTTGGCTCACTAACTTCACACACCATCAGGCTTCCAAGCAGCTCTCAAGGAAACTCAATTTTCACACTCTATGCTTAGTGCCCTTTGAGTGCATTATCTAGGAATGAACCTGGTAGAGCATCCCACACAAACGAATGCTCCACATGCGGGTTTCACATGCCACCAACTCCACATTCACAGGCAACTTCAGCGCCACAGCCGTTTTCAGATAACCCTCAATGCAAAGGCTCTAGACGCAAATATTGGTGTGAGAGCTAATTCAATCAAGGAAACACTGCATGTTGGTGAAGGGCATATTGAAGAAGGATCAGCCAAGTGGATCTTGTGGGAGAACAACTCCATTTGGCTCACTAACTTCACACACCATCAGGCTTCCAAGCAGCTCTCAAGGAAACTCAGTTTTCACACTCTATGCTTAGTGCCCTTTGAGTGCATTATCTAGGAATGAACCTGGTAGAGCATCCCACACAAACGAATGCTCCACATGCGGGTTTCACATGCCAGCAACTCCACATTCACAGGCAACTTCAGCGCCACAGCCGTTTTCAGATAGCCCTCAATGCAAAGGCTCTAGACGCAAATATTGGTGTGAGAACTAATTCAATCAAGGAAACACTGCATGTTGGTGAAGGGCATATTGAAGAAGGATCAGCCGAGTGGTTCTTGTGGGAGAACAACTCCATTTGGCTCACTACACACACCATCAGGCTTCCAAGCAGCTCTCAAGGAAACTCAGTTTTCACACTCTATGCTTAGTGCCCTTTGAGTGCCTAGGACTGAAATGAAGTTTGGTCAGCATCCCACACAAACGAATGCTCCACATGCGGGTTTCACATGCCACCAACTCCACATTCACAGGCAACTTCAGCGCCACAGCCGTTTTCAGATAGCCCTCAATGCAAAGGCTCTAGACGCAAATATTGGTGTGAGAGCTAATTCAATCAAGGAAACACTGCATGTTGGTGAAGAGCATATTGAAGAAGGATCAGCCGAGTGGTTCTTGTGGGAGAACAACTCCATTTGGCTCACTACCTTCACACACCATCAGGCTTCCAAGCAGCTCTCAAGGAAACTCAGATTTCACACTCTATGCTTAGTGCCCTTTGAGTGCATTATCTACGAATGAACCTGGTAGAGCATCCCACACAAACGAATGCTCCACATGCGGGTTTCACATGCCACCAACTCCACATTCTCAGGCATCTTCAGCGCCACAGCCGTTTTCAGATAGCCCTCAATGCAAAGGCTCTAGACGCAAATATTGGTGTGAGAGCTAATTCAATCAAGGAAACACTGCATGTTGGTGAAGGGCATATTGAAGAAGAATCAGCCAAGTGGTTCTTGTGGGAGAACAACTCCATTTGGCTCACTAACTTCACACACCATCAGGCTTCCAAGCAGCTCTCAAGGAAACTCAGTTTTCACACTCTATGCTTAGTGCCCTTTGAGTGCATTATCTAGGAATGAACCTGGTAGAGCATCCCACACAAACGAATGCTCCACATGCGGGTTTCACATGCCACTAACTCCACATTCACAGGCAACTTCAGCGCCACAGCCGTTTTTCAGATAGCCCTCAATGCAAAGGCTCTAGACGCAAATATTGGTGTGAGAGCTAATTCAATCAAGGAAACACTGCATGTTGGTGAAGGGCATATTGAAGAAGGATCAGCCGAGTGGTTCTTGTGGGAGAACAACTCCATTTGGCTCACTAACTTCACACACCATCAGGCTTCCAAGCAGCTCTCAAGGAAACTCAGTTTTCACACTCTATGTTTAGTGCCCTTTGAATGCATTATTTAGGAATGAACCTGGTAGAGCATCCCACACAAACGAACGTTCCACATGCGGGTTTCACATGCCACCAACTCCACATTCATAGGCAACTTCAGCACCTCAGCCATTTTCAGATAGCCCTCAATGCAAAGGCTCTAGACGCAAATATTGGTGTGAGAACTAATTCAATCAAGGAAACACTGCATGTTGGTGAAGGGCATATTGAAGAAGGATCAGCCGAGTGGTTCTTGAGGGAGAACATCTCCATTTGGCTCACTACACACACCATCAGGCTTCCAAGCAGCTCTCAAGGAAACTCAGTTTTCACACTCTATGCTTAGTGCCCTTTGAGTGCCTAGGACTGAAATGAAGCTTGGTCAGCATCCCACACAAACGAATGCTCCACATGCGGGTTTCACATGCCACCAACTCCACCTTCACAGGCAACTTCAGCGCCACAGCCGTTTTCAGATAGCCCTCAATGCAAAGGCTCTAGACGCAAATATCGGTGTGAGAGCTAATTCAATCAAGGAAACACTGCATGTTGGTGAAGGGCATATTGAAGAAGGATCAGCCGAGTAGTTCTTGTGGGAGAACAACTCCATTTGGCTCACTAACTTCACACACCATCAGGCTTCCAAGCAGCTCTCAAGGAAACTCAGTTTTCACACTCTATGTTTAGTGCCCTTTGAATGCATTATCTAGGAATGAACCTGGTAGAGCATCCCACACAAACGAATGTTCCACATGCGGGTTTCACATGCCACCAACTCCACATTCACAGGCAACTTCAGCGCCACAGCCGTTTTCAGATAGCCCTCAATGCAAAGGCTCTAGACGCAAATATTGGTGTGAGAACTAATTCAATCAAGGAAACACTGCATGTTGGTGAAGGGCTTATTGAAGAAGGATCAGCCGAGTGGTTCTTGAGGGAGAACAACTCCATTTGGCTCACTACACACACCATCAGGCTTCCAAGCAGCTCTCAAGGAAACTCAGTTTTCACACTCTATGCTTAGTGCCCTTTGAGTGCCTAGGACTGAAATGAAGCTTGGTCAGCATCCCACACAAACGAATGCTCCACATGCGGGTTTCACATGCCACCAACTCCACATTCACAGGCAACTTCAGCGCCACAGCCGTTTTCAGATAGCCCTCAATGCAAAGGCTCTAGACGCAAATATTGGTGTGAGAGCTAATTCAATCAAGGAAACACTGCATGTTGGTGAAGGGCATATTGAAGAAGGATCAGCCGAGTGGTTCTTGTGGGAGAACAACTCCATTTGGCTCACTAACTTCACACACCATCAGGCTTTCAAGCAGCTCTCAAGGAAACTCAGTTTTCACACTCTATGCTTAGTGCCCTTTGAATGCATTATCTACGAATGAACCTGGTAGAGCATCCCACACAAACGAATGCTCCACATGCGGGTTTCACATGCCACCAACTCCACATTCACAGGCAACTTCAGCGCCACAGCCGTTTTCAGATAGCCCTCAATGCAAAGGCTCTAGACGCAAATATTGGTGTGAGAGCTAATTCAATCAAGGAAACACTGCATGTTGGTGAAGGGCATATTGAAGAAGAATCAGCCGAGTAGTTCTTGTGGGAGAACAACTCCATTTGGCTCACTAACTTCACACACCATCAGGCTTCCAAGCAGCTCTCAAGGAAACTCAGTTTTCACAGTCTATGCTTAGTGCCCTTAGAGTGCATTATCTAGGAATGAACCTGGTAGAGCATCCCACACAAACGAATGCTCCACATGCGGGTTTCACATGCCACCAACTCCACATTCACAGGCAACTTCAGCGCCACAGCCGTTTTCAGATAGCCCTCAATGCAAAGGCTCTAGACGCAAATATTGGTGTGAGAGCTAATTCAATCAAGGAAACACTGCATGTTGGTGAAGGGCATATTGAAGAAGGATCAGCCGAGTGGTTCTTGTGGGAGAACAACTCCATTTGGCTCACTAACTTCACACACCATCAGGCTTCCAAGCAGCTCTCAAGGAAACTCAGTTTTCACACTCTATGCTTAGTGCCCTTTGAGTGCATTATCTAGGAATGAACCTGGTAGAGCATCCCACACAAACGAATGCTCCACATGCGGGTTTCACATGCCACCAACTCCACATTCACAGGCAACTTCAGCGCCACAGCCGTTTTCAGATAGCCCTCAATGCAAAGGCCCTAGACGCAAATATTGGTGTGAGAGCTAATTCAATCAAGGAAACACTGCATGTTGGTGAAGGGCATATTGAAGAAGGATCAGCCGAGTGGTTCTTGTGGGAGAACAACTCCATTTGGCTCACTAACTTCACACACCATCAGGCTTCCAAGCAGCTCTCAAGGAAACTCAGTTTTCACACTCTATGCTTAGTGCCCTTTGAGTGCATTATCTAGGAATGAACCTGGTAGAGCATCCCACACAAACGAATGCTCCACATGCGGGTTTCACATGCCACCAACTCCACATTCACAGGCAACTTCAGCGCCACAGCCGTTTTCAGATAGCCCTCAATGCAAAGGCTCTAGACGCAAATATTGGTGTGAGAGCTAATTCAATCAAGGAAACACTGCATGTTGGTGAAGGGCATATTGAAGAAGGATCAGCCGAGTGGTTCTTGTGGGAGAACAACTCCATTTGGCTCACTAACTTCACACACCATCAGGCTTCCAAGCAGCTCTCAAGGAAACTCAGTTTTCACACTCTATGCTTAGTGCCCTTTGAGTGCATTATCTAGGAATGAACCTGGTAGAGCATCCCACACAAACGAATGCTCCACATGCGGGTTTCACATGCCACCAACTCCACATTCACAGGCAACTTCATCGCCACAGCCGTTTTCAGATAGCCCTCAATGCAAAGGCTCTAGACGCAAATATTGGTGTGAGAGCTAATTCAATCAAGGAAACACTGCATGTTGGTGAAGGGCATATTGAAGAAGGATCAGCCGAGTGGTTCTTGTGGGAGAACAACTCCATTTGGCTCACTAACTTCACACACCATCAGGCTTCCAAGCAGCTCTCAAGGAAACTCAGTTTTCACACTCTATGCTTAGTGCCCTTTGAGTGCATTATCTAGGAATGAACCTGATAGAGCATCCCACACAAACGAATGCTCCACATGCGGGTTTCACATGCCACCAACTCCACATTCACAGGCAACTTCAGCGCCACAGCCGTTTTCAGATAGCCCTCAATGCAAAGGCTCTAGACGCAAATATTGGTGTGCGAGCTAATTCAATCAAGGAAACACTGCATGTTGGTGAAGGGCATATTGAAGAAGGATCAGCCGAGTGGTTCTTGTGGGAGAACAACTCCATTTGGCTCACTAACTTCACACACCATCAGGCTTCCAAGCAGCTCTCAAGGAAACTCAGTTTTCACACTCTATGCTTAGTGCCCTTTGAGTGCATTATCTAGGAATGAACCTGGTAGAGCATCCCACACAAACGAATGCTCCACATGCGGGTTTCACATGCCACTCCACATTCACAGGCAACTTCAGCGCCACAGCCGTTTTCAGATAGCCCTCAATGCAAAGGATCTAGACGCAAATATTGGTGTGAGAGCTAATTCAATCAAGGAAACACTGCATGTTGGTGAAGGGCATATTGAAGAAGGATCAGCCGAGTGGATCTTGTGGGAGAACAACTCCATTTGGCTCACTAACTTCACACACCATCAGGCTTCCAAGCAGCTCTCAAGGAAACTCAGTTTTCACACTCTATGCTTAGTGCCCTTTGAGTGCATTATCTAGGAATGAACCTGGTAGAGCATCCCACACAAACGAATGCTCCACATGCGGGTTTCACATGCCAGCAACTCCACATTCACAGGCAACTTCAGCGCCACAGCCGTTTTCAGATAGCCCTCAATGCAAAGGCTCTAGACGCAAATATTGGTGTGAGAACTAATTCAATCAAGGAAACACTGCATGTTGGTGAAGGGCATATTGAAGAAGGATCAGCCGAGTGGTTCTTGTGGGAGAACAACTCCATTTGGCTCACTACACACACCATCAGGCTTCCAAGCAGCTCTCAAGGAAACTCAGTTTTCACACTCTATGCTTAGTGCCCTTTGAGTGCCTAGGACTGAAATGAAGTTTGGTCAGCATCCCACACAAACGAATGCTCCACATGCGGGTTTCACATGCCACCAACTCCACATTCACAGGCAACTTCAGCGCCACAGCCGTTTTCAGATAGCCCTCAATGCAAAGGCTCTAGACGCAAATATTGGTGTGAGAGCTAATTCAATCAAGGAAACACTGCATGTTGGTGAAGAGCATATTGAAGAAGGATCAGCCGAGTGGTTCTTGTGGGAGAACAACTCCATTTGGCTCACTACCTTCACACACCATCAGGCTTCCAAGCAGCTCTCAAGGAAACTCAGATTTCACACTCTATGCTTAGTGCCCTTTGAGTGCATTATCTACGAATGAACCTGGTAGAGCATCCCACACAAACGAATGCTCCACATGCGGGTTTCACATGCCACCAACTCCACATTCTCAGGCATCTTCAGCGCCACAGCCGTTTTCAGATAGCCCTCAATGCAAAGGCTCTAGACGCAAATATTGGTGTGAGAGCTAATTCAATCAAGGAAACACTGCATGTTGGTGAAGGGCATATTGAAGAAGAATCAGCCAAGTGGTTCTTGTGGGAGAACAACTCCATTTGGCTCACTAACTTCACACACCATCAGGCTTCCAAGCAGCTCTCAAGGAAACTCAGTTTTCACACTCTATGCTTAGTGCCCTTTGAGTGCATTATCTAGGAATGAACCTGGTAGAGCATCCCACACAAACGAATGCTCCACATGCGGGTTTCACATGCCACCAACTCCACATTCACAGGCAACTTCAGCGCCACAGCCGTTTTCAGATAGCCCTCAATGCAAAGGCTCTAGACGCAAATATTGGTGTGAGAGCTAATTCAATCAAGGAAACACTGCATGTTGGTGAAGGGCATATTGAAGAAGGATCAGCCGAGTGGTTCTTGTGGGAGAACAACTCCATTTGGCTCACTAACTTCACACACCATCAGGCTTCCAAGCAGCTCTCAAGGAAACTCAGTTTTCACACTCTATGTTTCGTGCCCTTTGAGTGCATTATCTAGGAGTGAACCTGGTAGAGCATCCCACACAAACGAATGCTCCACATGCGGGTTTCACATGCCACCAACTCCACATTCACAGGCAACTTCAGCGCCACAGCCGTTTTCAGATAGCCCTCAATGCAAAGGCTCTAGACGCAAATATTGGTGTGAGAGCTAATTCAATCAAGGAAACACTGCATGTTGGTGAAGGGCATATTGAAGAAGGATCAGCCGAGTGGTTCTTGTGGGAGAACAACTCCATTTGGCTCACTAACTTCACACACCATCAGGCTTCCAAGCAGCTCTCAAGGAAACTCAGTTTTCACACTCTATGCTTAGTGCCCTTTGAGTGCCTAGGACTGAAATGAAGCTTGGAGAGCATCCCACACAAACGAATGCTCCACATGCGGGTTTCACATGCCACCAACTCCACATTCTCAGGCAACTTCAGCGCCACAGCCGTTTTCAGATAGCCCTCAATGCAAAGGCTCTAGACGCAAATATTGGTGTGAGAGCTAATTCAATCAAGGAAACACTGCATGTTGGTGAAGGGCATATTGAAGAAGGATCAGCCGAGTGGTTCTTGTGGGAGAACAACTCCATTTGGCTCACTAACTTCACACACCATCAGGCTTCCAAGCAGCTCTCAAGGAAACTCAGTTTTCACACTCTATGCTTAGTGCCCTTTGAATGCATTATCTAGGAATGAACCTGGTAGAGCATCCCACACAAACGAATGTTCCACATGCGGTTTTCACATGCCACCAACTCCACATTCACAGGCAACTTCAGCGCCACAGCCGTTTTCAGATAGCCCTCAATGCAAAGGCTCTAGACGCAAATATTGGTGTGAGAGCTAATTCAATCAAGGAAACACTGCATGTTGGTGAAGGGCATATTGAAGAAGGATCAGCCGAGTGGTTCTTGTGGGAGAACAACTCCATTTGGCTCACTACACACACCATCAGGCTTCCAAGCAGCTCTCAAGGAAACTCAGTTTTCACACTCTATGCTTAGTGCCCTTTGTATGGCTAGGACTGAAATGAACCTGGTAGAGCATCCCACACAAACGAATGCTCCACATGCGGGTTTCACATGCCAGCAACTCCACATTCACAGGCAACTTCAGCGCCACAGCCGTTTTCAGATAGCCCTCAATGCAAAGGCTCTAGACGCAAATATTGGTGTGAGAGCTAATTCAATCAAGGAAACACTGCATGTTGGTGAAGGGCATATTGAAGAAGGATCAGCCGAGCGGTTCTTGTGGGAGAACAACTCTATTTGGCTCACTAACTTCACACACCATCAGGCTTCCAAGCAGCTCTCAAGGAAACTCAGTTTTCACACTCTATGCTTAGTGCCCTTTGAGTGCATTATCTAGGAATGAACCTGGTAGAGCATCCCACACAAACGAATGTTCCACATGCGGGTTTCACATGCCACCAACTCCACATTCTCAGGCAACTTCAGCGCCACAGCCGTTTTCAGATAGCCCTCAATGCAAAGGCTCTAGACGCAAATATTGGTGTGAGAGCTAATTCAATCAAGGAAACACTGCATGTTGGTGAAGGGCATATTGAAGAAGGATCAGCCGAGTGGTTCTTGTGGGAGAACAACTCCATTTGGCTCACTACACACACCATCAGGCTTCCAAGCAGCTCTCAAGGAAACTCAGTTTTCACACTCTATGCTTAGTGCCCTTTGTATGGCTAGGACTGAAATGAACCTGGTAGAGCATCCCACACAAACGAATGCTCCACATGCGGGTTTCACATGCCACCAACTCCACATTCTCAGGCAACTTCAGCGCCACAGCCGTTTTCAGATAGCCCTCAATGCAAAGGCTCTAGACGCAAATATTGGTGTGAGAGCTAATTCAATCAAGGAAACACTGCATGTTGGTGAAGGGCATATTGAAGAAGGATCAGCCGAGTGGTTCTTGTGGGAGAACAACTCCATTTGGCTCACTAACTTCACACACCATCAGGCTTCCAAGCAGCTCTCAAGGAAACTCAGTTTTCACACTCTATGCTTAGTGCCCTTTGAGTGCATTATCTAGGAATGAACCTGGTAGAGCATCCCACACAAACGAATGCTCCACATGCGGGTTTCACATGCCAGCAACTCCACATTCACAGGCAACTTCAGCGCCACAGCCGTTTTCAGATAGCCCTCAATGCAAAGGCTCTAGACGCAAATATTGGTGTGAGAGCTAATTCAATCAAGGAAACACTGCATGTTGGTGAAGGGCATATTGAAGAAGGATCAGCCGAGTGGTTCTTGTGGGAGAACAACTCCATTTGGCTCACTACACACACCATCAGGCTTCCAAGCAGCTCTCAAGGAAACTCAGTTTTCACACTCTATGCTTAGTGCCCTTTGAGTGCCTAGGACTGAAATGAAGTTTGGTCAGCATCCCACACAAACGAATGCTCCACATGCGGGTTTCACATGCCACCAACTCCACATTCACAGGCAACTTCAGCGCCACAGCCGTTTTCAGATAGCCCTCAATGCAAAGGCTCTAGACGCAAATATTGGTGTGAGAGCTAATTCAATCAAGGAAACACTGCATGTTGGTGAAGAGCATATTGAAGAAGGATCAGCCGAGTGGTTCTTGTGGGAGAACAACTCCATTTGGCTCACTACCTTCACACACCATCAGGCTTCCAAGCAGCTCTCAAGGAAACTCAGATTTCACACTCTATGCTTAGTGCCCTTTGAGTGCATTATCTACGAATGAACCTGGTAGAGCATCCCACACAAACGAATGCTCCACATGCGGGTTTCACATGCCACCAACTCCACATTCTCAGGCATCTTCAGCGCCACAGCCGTTTTCAGATAGCCCTCAATGCAAAGGCTCTAGACGCAAATATTGGTGTGAGAGCTAATTCAATCAAGGAAACACTGCATGTTGGTGAAGGGCATATTGAAGAAGAATCAGCCAAGTGGTTCTTGTGGGAGAACAACTCCATTTGGCTCACTAACTTCACACACCATCAGGCTTCCAAGCAGCTCTCAAGGAAACTCAGTTTTCACACTCTATGCTTAGTGCCCTTTGAGTGCATTATCTAGGAATGAACCTGGTAGAGCATCCCACACAAACGAATGCTCCACATGCGGGTTTCACATGCCACCAACTCCACATTCACAGGCAACTTCAGCGCCACAGCCGTTTTCAGATAGCCCTCAATGCAAAGGCTCTAGACGCAAATATTGGTGTGAGAGCTAATTCAATCAAGGAAACACTGCATGTTGGTGAAGGGCATATTGAAGAAGGATCAGCCGAGTGGTTCTTGTGGGAGAACAACTCCATTTGGCTCACTAACTTCACACACCATCAGGCTTCCAAGCAGCTCTCAAGGAAACTCAGTTTTCACACTCTATGTTTCGTGCCCTTTGAGTGCATTATCTAGGAGTGAACCTGGTAGAGCATCCCACACAAACGAATGCTCCACATGCGGGTTTCACATGCCACCAACTCCACATTCACAGGCAACTTCAGCGCCACAGCCGTTTTCAGATAGCCCTCAATGCAAAGGCTCTAGACGCAAATATTGGTGTGAGAGCTAATTCAATCAAGGAAACACTGCATGTTGGTGAAGGGCATATTGAAGAAGGATCAGCCGAGTGGTTCTTGTGGGAGAACAACTCCATTTGGCTCACTAACTTCACACACCATCAGGCTTCCAAGCAGCTCTCAAGGAAACTCAGTTTTCACACTCTATGCTTAGTGCCCTTTGAGTGCCTAGGACTGAAATGAAGCTTGGAGAGCATCCCACACAAACGAATGCTCCACATGCGGGTTTCACATGCCACCAACTCCACATTCTCAGGCAACTTCAGCGCCACAGCCGTTTTCAGATAGCCCTCAATGCAAAGGCTCTAGACGCAAATATTGGTGTGAGAGCTAATTCAATCAAGGAAACACTGCATGTTGGTGAAGGGCATATTGAAGAAGGATCAGCCGAGTGGTTCTTGTGGGAGAACAACTCCATTTGGCTCACTAACTTCACACACCATCAGGCTTCCAAGCAGCTCTCAAGGAAACTCAGTTTTCACACTCTATGCTTAGTGCCCTTTGAATGCATTATCTAGGAATGAACCTGGTAGAGCATCCCACACAAACGAATGTTCCACATGCGGTTTTCACATGCCACCAACTCCACATTCACAGGCAACTTCAGCGCCACAGCCGTTTTCAGATAGCCCTCAATGCAAAGGCTCTAGACGCAAATATTGGTGTGAGAGCTAATTCAATCAAGGAAACACTGCATGTTGGTGAAGGGCATATTGAAGAAGGATCAGCCGAGTGGTTCTTGTGGGAGAACAACTCCATTTGGCTCACTACACACACCATCAGGCTTCCAAGCAGCTCTCAAGGAAACTCAGTTTTCACACTCTATGCTTAGTGCCCTTTGTATGGCTAGGACTGAAATGAACCTGGTAGAGCATCCCACACAAACGAATGCTCCACATGCGGGTTTCACATGCCAGCAACTCCACATTCACAGGCAACTTCAGCGCCACAGCCGTTTTCAGATAGCCCTCAATGCAAAGGCTCTAGACGCAAATATTGGTGTGAGAGCTAATTCAATCAAGGAAACACTGCATGTTGGTGAAGGGCATATTGAAGAAGGATCAGCCGAGCGGTTCTTGTGGGAGAACAACTCTATTTGGCTCACTAACTTCACACACCATCAGGCTTCCAAGCAGCTCTCAAGGAAACTCAGTTTTCACACTCTATGCTTAGTGCCCTTTGAGTGCATTATCTAGGAATGAACCTGGTAGAGCATCCCACACAAACGAATGTTCCACATGCGGGTTTCACATGCCACCAACTCCACATTCTCAGGCAACTTCAGCGCCACAGCCGTTTTCAGATAGCCCTCAATGCAAAGGCTCTAGACGCAAATATTGGTGTGAGAGCTAATTCAATCAAGGAAACACTGCATGTTGGTGAAGGGCATATTGAAGAAGGATCAGCCGAGTGGTTCTTGTGGGAGAACAACTCCATTTGGCTCACTACACACACCATCAGGCTTCCAAGCAGCTCTCAAGGAAACTCAGTTTTCACACTCTATGCTTAGTGCCCTTTGTATGGCTAGGACTGAAATGAACCTGGTAGAGCATCCCACACAAACGAATGCTCCACATGCGGGTTTCACATGCCACCAACTCCACATTCTCAGGCAACTTCAGCGCCACAGCCGTTTTCAGATAGCCCTCAATGCAAAGGCTCTAGACGCAAATATTGGTGTGAGAGCTAATTCAATCAAGGAAACACTGCATGTTGGTGAAGGGCATATTGAAGAAGGATCAGCCGAGTGGTTCTTGTGGGAGAACAACTCCATTTGGCTCACTAACTTCACACACCATCAGGCTTCCAAGCAGCTCTCAAGGAAACTCAGTTTTCACACTCTATGCTTAGTGCCCTTTGAGTGCATTATCTAGGAATGAACCTGGTAGAGCATCCCACACAAACGAATGCTCCACATGCGGGTTTCACATGCCAGCAACTCCACATTCACAGGCAACTTCAGCGCCACAGCCGTTTTCAGATAGCCCTCAATGCAAAGGCTCTAGACGCAAATATTGGTGTGAGAGCTAATTCAATCAAGGAAACACTGCATGTTGGTGAAGGGCATATTGAAGAAGGATCAGCCGAGCGGTTCTTGTGGGAGAACAACTCTATTTGGCTCACTAACTTCACACACCATCAGGCTTCCAAGCAGCTCTCAAGGAAACTCAGTTTTCACACTCTATGCTTAGTGCCCTTTGAGTGCATTATCTAGGAATGAACCTGGTAGAGCATCCCACACAAACGAATGTTCCACATGCGGGTTTCACATGCCACCAACTCCACATTCTCAGGCAACTTCAGCGCCACAGCCATTTTCAGATAGCCCTCAATGCAAAGGCTCTAGACGCAAATATTGGTGTGAGAGCTAATTCAATCAAGGAAACACTGCATGTTGGTGAAGGGCATATTGAAGAAGGATCAGCCGAGTGGTTCTTGTGGGAGAACAACTCCATTTGGCTCACTAACTTCACACACCATCAGGCTTCCAAGTAGCTCTCAAGGAAACTCAGTTTTCACACTCTATGCTTAGTGCCCTTTGAGTGCATTATCTAGGAATGAACCTGGTAGAGCATCCCACACAAACGAATGTTCCACATGCGGGTTTCACATGCCACCAACTCCACATTCAAAGGCAACTTCAGAGCCACAGCTGTTTTCAGATAGCCCTCAATGCAAAGGCTCTAGACGCAAATATTGGTGTGAGAGCTAATTCAATCAAGGAAACACTGCATGTTGGTGAAGGGCATATTGAAGAAGGATCAGCCGAGTGGTTCTTGTGGGAGAACAACTCCATTTGGCTCACTACACACACCATCAGGCTTCCAAGCAGCTCTCAAGGAAACTCAGTTTTCACACTCTATGCTTAGTGCCCTTTGAGTGCCTAGGACTGAAATGAAGCTTGGTCAGCATCCCACACAAACGAATGCTCCACATGCGGGTTTCACATGCCACCAACTCCACATTCACAGGCAACTTCAGCGCCACAGCCGTTTTCAGATAGCCCTCAATGCAAAGGCTCTAGACGCAAATATTGGTGTGAGAGCTAATTCAATCAAGGATGGAAACACTGCATGTTGGTGAAGGGCATATTGAAGAAGGATCAGCCGAGTGGTTCTTGTGGGAGAACAACTCCATTTGGCTCACTAACTTCACACACCATCAGGCTTCCAAGCAGCTCTCAAGGAAACTCAGTTTTCACACTCTATGTTTAGTGCCCTTTGAGTGCATTATCTAGGAATGAACCTGGTAGAGCATCCCACACAAACGAATGCTCCACATGCGGGTTTCACATGCCACCAACTCCACATTCACAGGCAACTTCAGCGCCACAGCCGTTTTCAGATAGCCCTCAATGCAAAGGATCTAGACGCAAATATTGGTGTGAGAGCTAATTCAATCAAGGAAACACTGCATGTTGGTGAAGGGCATATTGAAGAAGAATCAGCCAAGTGGTTCTTGTGGAGAACAACTCCATTTGGCTCACTAACTTCACACACCATCAGGCTTCCAAGCAGCTCTCAAGGAAACTCAGTTTTCACACTCTATGCTTAGTGCCCTTTGAGTGCATTATCTAGGAATGAACCTGGTAGAGCATCCACACAAACGAATGCTCCACATGCGGGTTTCACATGCCACCAACTCCACATTCACAGGCAACTTCAGCGCCACAGCCGTTTTCAGATAGCCCTCAATGCAAAGGCTCTAGACGCAATATTGGTGTGAGAGCTAATTCAATCAAGGAAACACTGCATGTTGGTGAAGGGCATATTGAAGAAGGATCAGCCGAGTGGTTCTTGTGGGAGAACAACTCCATTTGGCTCACTACCTTCACACACCATCAGGCTTCCAAGCAGCTCTCAAGGAAACTCAGTTTTCACACTCTATGCTTAGTGCCCTTTGTATGGCTAGGACTGAAATGAACCTGGTAGAGCATCCCACACAAACGAATGCTCCACATGCGGGTTTCACATGCCACCAACTCCACATTCACAGGCAACTTCAGCGCCACAGCCGTTTTCAGATAGCCCTCAATGCAAAGGCTCTAGACGCAAATATTGGTGTGAGAGCTAATTCAATCAAGGAAACACTGCATGTTGGTGAAGGCATATTGAAGAAGGATCAGCCGAGTGGTTCTTGTGGGAGAACAACTCCATTTGGCTCACTAACTTCACACACCATCAGGCTTCCAAGCAGCTCTCAAGGAAACTCAGTTTTCACACTCTATGCTTAGTGCCCTTTGAGTGCATTATCTAGGAATGAACCTGGTAGAGCATCCCACACAAACGAATGTTCCACATGCGGGTTTCACATGCCACCAACTCCACATTCTCAGGCAACTTCAGCGCCACAGCCGTTTTCAGATAGCCCTCAATGCAAAGGCTCTAGACGCAAATATTGGTGTGAGAGCTAATTCAATCAAGGAAACACTGCATGTTGGTGAAGGGCATATTGAAGAAGGATCAGCCGAGTGGTTCTTGTGGGAGAACAACTCCATTTGGCTCACTAACTTCACACACCATCAGGCTTCAAGCAGCTCTCAAGGAAACTCAGTTTTCACACTCTATGCTTAGTGCCCTTTGAGTGCATTATCTAGGAATGAACCTGGTAGAGCATCCCACACAAACGAATGTTCCACATGCGGGTTTCACATGCCACCAACTCCACATTCAAAGGCTACTTCAGAGCCACAGCCGTTTTCAGATAGCCCTCAATGCAAAGGCTCTAGACGCAAATATTGGTGTGAGAGCTAATTCAATCAAGGAAACACTGCATGTTGGTGAAGGGCATATTGAAGAAGGATCAGCCGAGTGGTTCTTGTGGGAGAACAACTCCATTTGGCTCACTACACACACCATCAGGCTTCCAAGCAGCTCTCAAGGAAACTCAGTTTTCACACTCTATGCTTAGTGCCCTTTGAGTGCCTAGGACTGAAATGAAGCTTGGTCAGCATCCCACACAAACGAATGCTCCACATGCGGGTTTCACATGCCACCAACTCCACATTCACAGGCAACTTCAGCGCCACAGCCCTTTTCAGATAGCCCTCAATGCAAAGGCTCTAGACGCAAATATTGGTGTGAGAGCTAATTCAATCAAGGAAACACTGCATGTTGGTGAAGGGCATATTGAAGAAGGATCAGCCGAGTGGTTCTTGTGGGAGAACAACTCCATTTGGCTCACTAACTTCACACACCATCAGGCTTCCAAGCAGCTCTCAAGGAAACTCAGTTTTCACACTCTATGCTTAGTGCCCTTTGAGTGCATTATCTAGGAATGAACCTGGTAGAGCATCCCACACAAACGAATGCTCCACATGCGGGTTTCACATGCCACCAACTCCACATTCACAGGCAACTTCAGCGCCACAGCCGTTTTCAGATAGCCCTCAATGCAAAGGATCTAGACGCAAATATTGGTGTGAGAGCTAATTCAATCAAGGAAACACTGCATGTTGGTGAAGGGCATATTGAAGAAGGATCAGCCGAGTGGTTCTTGTGGGAGAACAACTCCATTTGGCTCACTAACTTCACACACCATCAGGCTTCCAAGCAGCTCTCAAGGAAACTCAGATTTCACACTCTATGCTTAGTGCCCTTTGAGTGCATTATCTACGAATGAACCTGGTAGAGCATCCCACACAAACGAATGCTCCACATGCGGGTTTCACATGCCACCAACTCCACATTCACAGGCAACTTCAGCGCCACAGCCGTTTTCAGATAGCCCTCAATGCAAAGGCTCTAGACGCAAATATTGGTGTGAGAGCTAATTCAATCAAGGAAACACTGCATGTTGGTGAAGGGCATATTGAAGAAGAATCAGCCAAGTGGTTCTTGTGGGAGAACAACTCCATTTGGCTCACTAACTTCACACACCATCAGGCTTCCAAGCAGCTCTCAAGGAAACTCAGTTTTCACACTCTATGCTTAGTGACCTTTGAGTGCATTATCTAGGAATGAACCTGGTAGAGCATCCCACACAAACGAATGCTCCACATGCGGGTTTCACATGCCACCAACTCCACATTCACAGGCAACTTCAGCGCCACAGCCGTTTTCAGATAGCCCTCAATGCAAAGGCTCTAGACGCAAATATTGGTGTGAGAGCTAATTCAATCAAGGAAACACTGCATGTTGGTGAAGGGCATATTGAAGAAGGATCAGCCGAGTGGTTCTTGTGGGAGAACAACTCCATTTGGCTCACTACCTTCACACACCATCAGGCTTCCAAGCAGCTCTCAAGGAAACTCAGTTTTCACACTCTATGCTTAGTGCCCTTTGTATGGCTAGGACTGAAATGAACCTGGTAGAGCATCCCACACAAACGAATGCTCCACATGCGGGTTTCACATGCCACCAACTCCACATTCACAGGCAACTTCAGCGCCACAGCCGTTTTCAGATAGCCCTCAATGCAAAGGCTCTAGACGCAAATATTGGTGTGAGAGCTAATTCAATCAAGGAAACACTGCATGTTGGTGAAGGGCATATTGAAGAAGGATCAGCCGAGTGGTTCTTGTGGGAGAACAACTCCATTTGGCTCACTAACTTCACACACCATCAGGCTTCCAAGCAGCTCTCAAGGAAACTCAGTTTTCACACTCTATGCTTAGTGCCCTTTGAGTGCATTATCTAGGAATGAACCTGGTAGAGCATCCCACACAAACGAATGCTCCACATGCGGGTTTCACATGCACCAACTCCACATTCACAGGCAACTTCAGCGCCACAGCCGTTTTCAGATAGCCCTCAATGCAAAGGCTCTAGAAGCAAATATTGGTGTGAGAGCTAATTCAATCAAGGAAACACTTCATGTTGGTGAAGGGCATATTGAAGAAGGATCAGCCGAGTGGTTCTTGTGGGAGAACAACTCCATTTGGCTCACTAACTTCACACACCATCAGGCTTCCAAGCAGCTCTCAAGGAAACTCAGTTTTCACACTCTATGCTTAGTGCCCTTTGTATGGCTAGGACTGAAATGAACCTGGTAGAGCATCCCACACAAACGAATGCTCCACATGCGGGTTTCACATGCCACCAACTCCACATTCACAGGCAACTTCAGCGCCACAGCCGTTTTCAGATAGCCCTCAATGCAAAGGCTCTAGACGCAAATATTGGTGTGAGAGCTAATTCAATCAAGGAAACACTGCATGTTGGTGAAGGGCATATTGAAGAAGGATCAGCCGAGTGGTTCTTGTGGGAGAACAACTCCATTTGGCTCACTAACTTCACACACCATCAGGCTTCCAAGCAGCTCTCAAGGAAACTCAGTTTTCACACTCTATGCTTAGTGCCCTTTGAGTGCCTAGGACTGAAATGAAGCTTGGAGAGCATCCCACACAAACGAATGCTCCACATGCGGGTTTCACATGCCACCAACTCCACATTCTCAGGCAACTTCAGCGCCACAGCCGTTTTCAGATAGCCCTCAATGCAAAGGCTCTAGACGCAAATATTGGTGTGAGAGCTAATTCAATCAAGGAAACACTGCATGTTGGTGAAGGGCATATTGAAGAAGGATCAGCAGAGTGGTTCTTGTGGGAGAACAACTCCATTTGGCTCACTAACTTCACACACCATCAGGCTTCCAAGCAGCTCTCAAGGAAACTCAGTTTTCACACTCTATGTTTAGTGCCCTTTGAATGCATTATCTACGAATGAACCTGGTAGAGCATCCCACACAAACGAATGTTCCACATGCGGTTTTCACATGCCACCAACTCCACATTCACAGGCAACTTCAGCGCCACAGCCGTTTTCAGATAGCCCTCAATGCAAAGGCTCTAGACGCAAATATTGGTGTGAGAGCTAATTCAATCAAGGAAACACTGCATGTTGGTGAAGGGCATATTGAAGAAGGATCAGCTGAGTGGTTCTTGTGGGAGAACAACTCCATTTGGCTCACTACACACACCATCAGGCTTCCAAGCAGCTCTCAAGGAAACTCAGTTTTCACACTCTATGCTTAGTGCTCTATGTGTGCCTAGGACTGAAATGAAGCTTGGTCAGCATCCCACACAAACGAATGCTCCACATGCGGGTTTCACATGCCACCAACTCCACATTCTCAGGCAACTTCAGCGCCACAGCCGTTTTCAGATAGCCCTCAATGCAAAGGCTCTAGACGCAAATATTGGTGTGAGAGCTAATTCAATCAAGGAAACACTGCATGTTGGTGAAGGGCATATTGAAGAAGGATCAGCCGAGTGGTTCTTGTGGGAGAACAACTCCATTTGGCTCACTAACTTCACACACCATCAGGCTTCCAAGCAGCTCTCAAGGAAACTCAGTTTTCACACTCTATGCTTAGTGCCCTTTGAGTGCATTATCTAGGAATGAACCTGGTAGAGCATCCCACACAAACGAATGCTCCACATGCGGGTTTCACATGCCACCAACTCCACATTCACAGGCAACTTCAGCGCCACAGCCGTTTTCAGATAGCCCTCAATGCAAAGGCTCTAGACGCAAATATTGGTGTGAGAGCTAATTCAATCAAGGAAACACTGCATGTTGGTGAAGGGCATATTGAAGAAGGATCAGCCGAGTGGTTCTTGTGGGAGAACAACTCCATTTGGCTCACTAACTTCACACACCATCAGGCTTCCAAGCAGCTCTCAAGGAAACTCAGTTTTCACACTCTATGCTTAGTGCCCTTTGAGTGCATTATCTACGAATGAACCTGGTAGAGCATCCCACACAAACGAATGCTCCACATGCGGGTTTCACATGCCACCAACTCCACATTCACAGGCAACTTCAGCGCAACAGCCGTTTTCAGATAGCCCTCAATGCAAAGGCTCTAGACGCAAATATTGGTGTGAGAGCTAATTCAATCAAGGAAACACTGCATGTTGTTGAAGGGCATATTGAAGAGGGATCAGCCGAGTGGTTCTTGTGGGAGAACAACTCCATTTGGCTCACTACCTTCACACACCATCAGGCTTCCAAGCAGCTCTCAAGGAAACTCAGTTTTCACACTCTATGCTTAGTGCCCTTTGAGTGCATTATCTAGGAATGAACCTGGTAGAGCATCCCACACAAATGAATGTTCCACATGCGGGTTTCACATGCCACCAACTCCACATTCACAGGCAACTTCAGCGCCACAGCCGTTTTCAGATAGCCCTCAATGCAAAGGCTCTAGACGCAAATATTGGTGTGAGAGCTAATTCAATCAAGGAAACACTGCATGTTGGTGAAGGGCATATTGAAGAAGGATCAGCCGAGTGGTTCTTGTGGGAGAACAACTCCATTTGGCTCACTAACTTCACACACCATCAGGCTTCTAAGCAGCTCTCAAGGAAACTCAGTTTTCACACTCTATGCTTCGTGCTCTATGTGTGCCTAGGACTGAAATGAAGCTTGGTCAGCATCCCACACAAACGAATGCTCCACATGCGGGTTTCACATGCCACCAACTCCACATTCTCAGGCAACTTCAGCGCCACAGCCGTTTTCAGATAGCCCTCAATGCAAAGGCTCTAGACGCAAATATTGGTGTGAGAGCTAATTCAATCAAGGAAACACTGCATGTGGGTGAAGGGCATATTGAAGAAGAATCAGCCGAGTGGTTCTTGTGGGAGAACAACTCCATTTGGCTCACTAACTTCACACACCATCAGGCTTCCAAGCAGCTCTCAAGGAAACTCAGTTTTCACACTCTATGCTTAGTGCCCTTTGAGTGCATTATCTAGGAATGAACCTGGTAGAGCATCCCACACAAACGAATGCTCCACATGCGGGTTTCACATGCCAGCAACTCCACATTCACAGGCAACTTCAGCGCCACAGCCGTTTTCAGATAGCCCTCAATGCAAAGGCTCTAGACGCAAATATTGGTGTGAGAGCTAATTCATTCAGGGAAACACTGCATGTTGGTGAAGGGCATATTGAAGAAGGATCAGCCGAGTGGTTCTTGTGGGAGAACAACTCCATTTGGCTCACTAACTTCACACACCATCAGGCTTCCAAGCAGCTCTCAAGGAAACTCAGTTTTCACTCTCTATGCTTCGTGCTCTATGTGTGCCTAGGACTGAAATGAAGCTTGGTCAGCATCCCACACAAACGAATGCTCCACATGCGGGTTTCACATGCCACCAACTCCACATTCTCAGGCAACTTCAGCGCCACAGCCGTTTTCAGATAGCCCTCAATGCAAAGGCTCTAGACGCAAATATTGGTGTGAGAGCTAATTCAATCAAGGAAACACTGCATGTTGGTGAAGGGCATATTGAAGAAGGATCAGCCGAGTGGTTCTTGTGGGAGAACAACTCCATTTGGCTCACTAACTTCACACACCATCAGGCTTCCAAGCAGCTCTCAAGGAAACTCAGTTTTCACACTCTATGCTTAGTGCCCTTTGAGTGCATTATCTAGGAATGAACCTGGTAGAGCATCCCACACAAACGAATGTTCCACATGCGGGTTTCACATGCCACCAACTCCACATTCAAAGGCAACTTCAGAGCCACAGCCGTTTTCAGATAGCCCTCAATGCAAAGGCTCTAGACGCAAATATTGGTGTGAGAGCTAATTCAATCAAGGAAACACTGCATGTTGGTGAAGGGCATATTGAAGAAGGATCAGCCGAGTGGTTCTTGTGGGAGAACAACTCCATTTGGCTCACTACACACACCATCAGGCTTCCAAGCAGCTCTCAAGGAAACTCAGTTTTCACACTCTATGCTTAGTGCCCTTTGAGTGCATTATCTAGGAATGAACCTGGTAGAGCATCCCACACAAACGAATGCTCCACATGCGGGTTTCACATGCCACCAACTCCACATTCAAAGGCAACTTCAGCGCCACAGCCGTTTTCAGATAGCCCTCAATGCAAAGGCTCTAGACGCAAATATTGGTGTGAGAGCTAATTCAATCAAGGAAACACTGCATGTTGGTGAAGGGCATATTGAAGAAGGATCAGCCGAGTGGTTCTTGTGGGAGAACAACTCCATTTGGCTCACTAACTTCACACACCATCAGGCTTCCAAGCAGCTCTCAAGGAAACTCAGTTTTCACACTCTATGCTTAGTGCCCTTTGAGTGCATTATCTAGGAATGAACCTGGTAGAGCATCCCACACAAACGAATGCTCCACATGCGGGTTTCACATTCCACCAACTCCACATTCACAGGCAACTTCAGAGCCACAGCCGTTTTCAGATAGCCCTCAATGCAAAGGCTCTAGACGCAAATATTGGTGTGAGAGCTAATTCAATCAAGGAAACACTGCATGTTGGTGAAGGGCATATTGAAGAAGGATCAGCAGAGTAGTTCTTGTGGGAGAACAACTCCATTTGGCTCACTAACTTCACACACCATCAGGCTTCCAAGCAGCTCTCAAGGAAACTCAGTTTTCACACTCTATGCTTAGTGCCCTTTCTATGGCTAGCACTGAAATGAACCTGGTAGAGCATCCCACACAAACGAATGCTCCACATGCGGGTTTCACATGCCACCAACTCCACATTCACAGGCAACTTCAGCGCCACAGCCGTTTTCAGATAGCCCTCAATGCAAAGGCTCTAGATGCAAATATTGGTGTGAGAGCTAATTCAATCAAGGAAACACTGCATGTTGGTGAAGTGCATATTGAAGAAGGATCAGCCGAGTGGTTCTTGTGGGAGAACAACTCCATTTGGCTCACTAACTTCACACACCATCAGGCTTCCAAGCAGCTCTCAAGGAAACTCAGTTTTCACACTCTATGCTTAGTGCCCTTTGAGTGCCTAGGACTGAAATGAAGCTTGGAGAGCATCCCACACAAACGAATGCTCCACATGCGGGTTTCACATGCCACCAACTCCACATTCACAGGCAACTTCATCGCCACAGCCGTTTTCAGATAGCCCTCAATGCAAAGGCTCTAGACGCAAATATTGGTGTGAGAGCTAATTCAATCAAGGAAACACTGCATGTTGGTGAAGGGCATATTGAAGAAGGATCAGCCGAGTGGTTCTTGTGGGAGAACAACTCCATTTGGCTCACTAACTTCACACACCATCAGGCTTCCAAGCAGCTCTCAAGGAAACTCAGTTTTCACACTCTATGTTTAGTGCCCTTTGAATGCATTATCTAGGAATGAACCTGGTAGAGCATCCCACACAAACGAATGTTCCACATGCGGGTTTCACATGCCACCAACTCCACATTCACAGGCAACTTCAGCGCCACAGCCGTTTTCAGATAGCCCTCAATGCAAAGGCTCTAGACGCAAATATTGGTGTGAGAGCTAATTCAATCAAGGAAACACTGCATGTTGGTGAAGGGCATATTGAAGAAGAATCAGCCGAGTGGTTCTTGTGGGAGAACAACTCCATTTGGCTCACTAACTTCACACACCATCAGGCTTCCAAGCAGCTCTCAAGGTAACTCAGTTTTCACACTCTATGTTTAGTGCCCTATGAATGCATTATCTAGGAATGAACCTGGTAGAGCATCCCACACAAACGAATGCTCCACATGCGGGTTTCACATGCCACCAACTCCACATTCACAGGCAACTTCAGCGCCACAGCCGTTTTCAGATAGCCCTCAATGCAAAGGCTCTAGACACAAATATTGGTGTGAGAGCTAATTCAATCAAGGAAACACTGCATGTTGGTGAAGGGCATATTGAAGAAGGATCAGCCGAGTGGTTCTTGTGGGAGAACAACTCCATTTGGCTCACTACACACACCATCAGGCTTCCAAGCAGCTCTCAAGGAAACTCAGTTTTCACACTCTATGCTTAGTGCTCTATGTGTGCCTAGGACTGAAATGAAGCTTGGTCAGCATCCCACACAAACGAATGCTCCACATGCGGGTTTCACATGCCACCAACTCCACATTCTCAGGCAACTTCAGCGCCACAGCCGTTTTCAGATAGCCCTCAATGCAAAGGCTCTAGACGCAAATATTGGTGTGAGAGCTAATTCAATCAAGGAAACACTGCATGTTGGTGAAGGGCATATTGAAGAAGGATCAGCCGAGTGGTTCTTGTGGGAGAACAACTCCATTTGGCTCACTAACTTCACACACCATCAGGCTTCCAAGCAGCTCTCAAGGAAACTCAGTTTTCACACTCTATACTTAGTGCTCTATGTGTGCCTAGGACTGAAATGAAGCTTGGTCAGCATCCCACACAAACGAATGCTCCACATGCGGGTTTCACATGCCACCAACTCCACATTCACAGGCAACTTCAGCGCCACAGCCATTTTCAGATAGCCCTCAATGCAAAGGCTCTAGACGCAAATATTGGTGTGAGAGTTAATTCAATCAAGGAAACACTGCATGTTGGTGAAGGGCATATTGAAGAAGGATCAGCCGAGTGGTTCTTGTGGGAGAACAACTCCATTTGGCTCACTAACTTCACACACCATCAGGCTTCCAAGCAGCTCTCAAGGAAACTCAGTTTTCACACTCTATGCTTAGTGCCCTTTGAGTGCATTATCTAGGAATGAACCTGGTAGAGCATCCCACACAAACGAATGCTCCACATGCGGGTTTCACATGCCACCAACTCCACATTCACAGGCAACTTCAGCGCCACAGCCGTTTTCAGATAGCCCTCAATGCAAAGGCTCTAGACGCAAATATTGGTGTGAGAGCTAATTCAATCAAGGAAACAATGCATGTTGGTGAAGGGCATATTGAAGAAGAATCAGCCGAGTGGTTCTTGTGGGAGAACAACTCCATTTGGCTCACTAACTTCACACACCATCAGGCTTCCAAGCAGCTCTCAAGGAAACTCAGTTTTCACACTCTATGCTTAGTGCCCTTTGAGTGCATTATCTAGGAATGAACCTGGTAGAGCATCCCACACAAACGAATGCTCCACATGCGGGTTTCACATGCCACCAACTCCACATTCACAGGCAACTTCAGCGCCACAGCCGTTTTCAGATAGCCCTCAATGCAAAGGCTCTAGACACAAATATTGGTGTGAGAGCTAATTCAATCAAGGAAACACTGCATGTTGGTGAAGGGCATATTGAAGAAGGATCAGCGAAGTGGTTCTTGTGGGAGAACAACTCCATTTGGCTCACTACACACACCATCAGGCTTCCAAGCAGCTCTCAAGGAAACTCAGTTTTCACACTCTATGCTTAGTGCCCTTTGAGTGCCTAGGACTGAAATGAAGCTTGGTCAGCATCCCACACAAACGAATGCTCCACATGCGGGTTTCACATGCCACCAACTCCACATTCACAGGCAACTTCAGTGCCACAGCCGTTTTCAGATAGCCCTCAATGCAACGGCTCTAGACGCAAATATTGGTGTGAGAGCTAATTCAATCAAGGAAACACTGCATGTTGGTGAAGGGCATATTGAAGAAGGATCAGCCGAGTGGTTCTTGTGGGAGAACAACTCCATTTGGCTCACTAACTTCACACACCATCAGGCTTCCAAGCAGCTCTCAAGGAAACTCAGTTTTCACACTCTATGTTTAGTGCCCTTTGAATGCATTATCTAAGAATGAACCTGGTAGAGCATCCCACACAAACGAATGCTCCACATGCGGGTTTCACATGCCACCAACTCCACATTCACAGGCAACTTCAGCGCCACAGCCGTTTTCAGATAGCCCTCAATGCAAAGGCTCTAGACGCAAATATTGGTGTGAGAGCTAATTCAATCAAGGAAACACTGCATGTTGGTGAAGGGCATATTGAAGAAGGATCAGCCGAGTGGTTCTTGTGGGAGAACAACTCCATTTGGCTCACTAACTTCACACACCATCAGGCTTCCAAGCAGCTCTCAAGGAAACTCAGTTTTCACACTCTATGCTTAGTGCCCTTTGAGTGCATTGTCTAGGAATGAACCTGGTAGATCATCCCACACAAAC
This sequence comes from Ochotona princeps, assembly GCF_030435755.1. Taxonomy (NCBI): domain Eukaryota; kingdom Metazoa; phylum Chordata; class Mammalia; order Lagomorpha; family Ochotonidae; genus Ochotona; species Ochotona princeps. The sequence goes on along the minus strand of NW_026699233.1, from coordinate 52,213 downwards.
GAATGCTCCACATGCGGGTTTCACATGCCACCAACTCCACATTCACAGGCAACTTCAGCGCCACAGCCGTTTTCAGATAGCCCTCAATGCAAAGGCTCTAGACGCAAATATTGGTGTGAGAGCTAATTCAATCAAGGAAACACTGCATGTTGGTGAAGGGCATATTGAAGAAGAATCAGCCGAGTGGTTCTTGTGGGAGAACAACTCCATTTGGCTCACTAACTTCACACACCATCAGGCTTCCAAGCAGCTCTCAAGGAAACTCAGTTTTCACACTCTATGCTTAGTGCCCTTTGAGTGCATTATCTAGGAATGAACCTGGTAGAGCATCCCACACAAACGAATGTTCCACATGCGGGTTTCACATGCCACCAACTCCACATTCACAGGCAACTTCAGCGCCACAGCCGTTTTCAGATAGCCCTCAATGCAAAGGCTCTAGACGCAAATATTGGTGTGAGAGCTAATTCAATCAAGGAAACACTGCATGTTGGTGAAGGGCATATTGAAGAAGGATCAGCCGAGTGGTTCTTGTGGGAGAACAACTCCATTTGGCTCACTAACTTCACACACCATCAGGCTTCCAAGCAGCTCTCAAGGAAACTCAGTTTTCACACTCTATACTTAGTGCTCTATGTGTGCCTAGGACTGAAATGAAGCTTGGTCAGCATCCCACACAAACGAATGCTCCACATGCGGGTTTCACATGCCACCAACTCCAACAAAATTCTCAGGCAACTTCAGCGCCACAGCCATTTTCAGATAGCCCTCAATGCAAAGGCTCTAGACGCAAATATTGGTGTGAGAGCTAATTCAATCAAGGAAACACTGCATGTTGGTGAAGGGCATATTGAAGAAGGATCAGCCGAGTGGTTCTTGTGGGAGAACAACTCCATTTGGCTCACTAACTTCACACACCATCAGGCTTCCAAGCAGCTCTCAAGGAAACTCAGTTTTCACACTCTATGCTTAGTGCCCTTTGAATGCATTATCTAAGAATGAACCTGGTAGAGCATCCCACACAAACGAATGCTCCACATCCGGGTTTCACATGCCACCAACTCCACATTCACAGGCAACTTCAGCGCCACAGCCGTTTTCAGATAGCCCTCAATGCAAAGGCTCTAGACGCAAATATTGGTGTGAGAGCTAATTCAATCAAGGAAACACTGCATGTTGGTGAAGGGCATATTGAAGAAGGATCAGCCGAGTGGTTCTTGTGGGAGAACAACTCCATTTGGCTCACTAACTTCACACACCATCAGGCTTCCAAGCAGCTCTCAAGGAAACTCAGTTTTCACACTCTATGCTTAGTGCCCTTTGAGTGCATTGTCTAGGAATGAACCTGGTAGATCATCCCACACAAACGAATGCTCCACATGCGGGTTTCACATGCCACCAACTCCACATTCACAGGCAACTTCAGCGCCACAGCCGTTTTCAGATAGCCCTCAATGCAAAGGCTCTAGACGCAAATATTGGTGTGAGAGCTAATTCAATCAAGGAAACACTGCATGTTGGTGAAGGGCATATTGAAGAAGAATCAGCCGAGTGGTTCTTGTGGGAGAACAACTCCATTTGGCTCACTAACTTCACACACCATCAGGCTTCCAAGCAGCTCTCAAGGAAACTCAGTTTTCACACTCTATGCTTAGTGCCCTTTGAGTGCATTGTCTAGGAATGAACCTGGTAGAGCATCCCACACAAACGAATGCTCCACATGCAGGTTTCACATGCCACCAACTCCACATTCACAGGCAACTTCAGCGCCACAGCCGTTTTCAGATAGCCCTCAATGCAAAGGCTCTAGACGCAAATATTGGTGTGAGAGCTAATTCAATCAAGGAAACACTGCATGTTGGTGAAGGGCATATTGAAGAAGGATCAGCCGAGTGGTTCTTGTGGGAGAACAACTCCATTTGGCTCACTAACTTCACACACCATCAGGCTTCCAAGCAGCTCTCAAGGAAACTCAGTTTTCACACTCTATGCTTAGTGCCCTTTGAGTGCATTATCTAGGAATGAACCTGGTAGAGCATCCCACACAAACGAATGCTCCACATGCGGGTTTCACATGCCACCAACTCCACATTCACAGGCAACTTCAGCGCCACAGCCGTTTTCAGATAGCCCTCAATGCAAAGGCTCTAGACGCAAATATTGGTGTGAGAGCTAATTCAATCAAGGAAACACTGCATGTTGGTGAAGGGCATATTGAAGAAGGATCAGCCGAGTGGTTCTTGTGGGAGAACAACTCCATTTGGCTCACTAACTTCACACACCATCAGGCTTCCAAGCAGCTCTCAAGGAAACTCAGTTTTCACACTCTATGCTTAGTGCTCTATGAGTGCCTAGGACTGAAATGAAGCTTGGTCAGCATCCCACACAAACGAATGCTCCACATGCGGGTTTCACATGCCACCAACTCCACATTCTCAGGCAACTTCAGCGCCACAGCCGTTTTCAGATAGCCCTCAATGCAAAGGCTCTAGACGCAAATATTGGTGTGAGAGCTAATTTAATCAAGGAAACACTGCATGTTGGTGAAGGGCATATTGAAGAAGGATCAGCCGAGTGGTTCTTGTGGGAGAACAACTCCATTTGGCTCACTAACTTCACACACCATCAGGCTTCCAAGCAGCTCTCAAGGAAACTCAGTTTTCACACTCTATGCTTAGTGCCCTTTGTATGGCTAGGACTGAAATGAACCTGGTAGAGCATCCCACACAAACGAATGCTCCACATGCGGGTTTCACATGCCACCAACTCCACATTCACAGGCAACTTCAGCGCCACAGCCGTTTTCAGATAGCCCTCAATGCAAAGGCTCTAGACGCAAATATTGGTGTGAGAGCTAATTTAATCAAGGAAACACTGCATGTTGGTGAAGGGCATATTGAAGAAGGATCAGCCGAGTGGTTCTTGTGGGAGAACAACTCCATTTGGCTCACTAACTTCACATACCTTCAGGCTTCCAAGCAGCTCTCAAGGAAACTCAGTTTTCACACTCTATGCTTAGTGCCCTTTGAGTGCATTATCTACGAATGAACCTGGTAGAGCATCCCACACAAACGAATGCTCCACATGCGGGTTTCACATGCCACCAACTCCACATTCAAAGGCAACTTCAGCGCCACAGCCGTTTTCAGATAGCCCTCAATGCAAAGGCTCTAGACGCAAATATTGGTGTGAGAGCTAATTCAATCAAGGAAACACTGCATGTTGGTGAAGGGCATATTGAAGAAGGATCAGCCGAGTGGTTCTTGTGGGAGAACAACTCCATTTGGCTCACTAACTTCACACACCATCAGGCTTCCAAGCAGCTCTCAAGGAAACTCAGTTTTCACACTCTATGCTTAGTGCCCTTTGAGTGCATTATCTAGGAATGAACCTGGTAGAGCATCCCACACAAACGAATGCTCCACATGCGGGTTTCACATGCCACCAACTCCACATTCACAGCAACTTCAGCGCCACAGCCGTTTTCAGATAGCCCTCAATGCAAAGGCTCTAGACGCAAATATTGGTGTGAGAGCTAATTCAATCAAGGAAACACTGCATGTTGGTGAAGGGCATATTGAAGAAGGATCAGCCGAGTGGTTCTTGTGGGAGAACAACTCCATTTGGCTCACTAACTTCACACACCATCAGGCTTCCAAGCAGCTCTCAAGGAAACTCAGTTTTCACACTCTATGCTTAGTGCCCTTTGAGTGCATTATCTAGGAATGAACCTGGTAGAGCATCCCACACAAACGAATGCTCCACATGCGGGTTTCACATGCCACCAACTCCACATTCACAGGCAACTTCAGCGCCACAGCCGTTTTCAGATAGCCCTCAATGCAAAGGCTCTAGACGCAAATATTGGTGTGAGAGCTAATTCAATCAAGGAAACACTGCATGTTGGTGAAGGGCATATAGAAGAAGGATCAGCCGAGTGGTTCTTGTGGGAGAACAACTCCATTTGGCTCACTAACTTCACACACCATCAGGCTTCCAAGCAGCTCTCAAGGAAACTCAGTTTTCACACTCTATGCTTAGTGCCCTTTGTATGGCTAGGACTGAAATGAACCTGGTAGAGCATCCCACACAAACGAATGCTCCACATGCGGGTTTCACATGCCACCAACTCCACATTCACAGGCAACTTCAGCGCCACAGCCGTTTTCAGATAGCCCTCAATGCAAAGGCTCTAGACGCAAATATTGGTGTGAGAGCTAATTCAATCAAGGAAACACTGCATGTTGGTGAAGGGCATATTGAAGAAGGATCAGCCGAGTGGTTCTTGTGGGAGAACAACTCCATTTGGCTCACTAACTTCACACACCATCAGGCTTCCAAGCAGCTCTCAAGGAAACTCAGTTTTCACACTCTATGCTTAGTGCCCTTTGAGTGCCTAGGACTGAAATGAAGCTTGGAGAGCATCCCACACAAACGAATGCTCCACATGCGGGTTTCACATGCCACCAACTCCACATTCTCAGGCAACTTCAGCGCCACAGCCGTTTTCAGATAGCCCTCAATGCAAAGGCTCTAGACGCAAATATTGGTGTGAGAGCTAATTCAATCAAGGAAACACTGCATGTTGGTGAAGGGCATATTGAAGAAGGATCAGCAGAGTGGTTCTTGTGGGAGAACAACTCCATTTGGCTCACTAACTTCACACACCATCAGGCTTCCAAGCAGCTCTCAAGGAAACTCAGTTTTCACACTCTATGTTTAGTGCCCTTTGAATGCATTATCTAGGAATGAACCTGGTAGAGCATCCCACACAAACGAATGTTCCACATGCGGGTTTCACATGCCACCAACTCCACATTCACAGGCAACTTCAGCGCCACAGCCGTTTTCAGATAGCCCTCAATGCAAAGGCTCTAGACGCAAATATTGGTGTGAGAGCTAATTCAATCAAGGAAACACTGCATGTTGGTGAAGGGCATATTGAAGAAGGATCAGCTGAGTGGTTCTTGTGGGAGAACAACTCCATTTGGCTCACTACACACACCATCAGGCTTCCAAGCAGCTCTCAAGGAAACTCAGTTTTCACACTCTATGCTTAGTGCTCTATGTGTGCCTAGGACTGAAATGAAGCTTGGTCAGCATCCCACACAAACGAATGCTCCACATGCGGGTTTCACATGCCACCAACTCCACATTCTCAGGCAACTTCAGCGCCACAGCCGTTTTCAGATAGCCCTCAATGCAAAGGCTCTAGACGCAAATATTGGTGTGAGAGCTAATTCAATCAAGGAAACACTGCATGTTGGTGAAGGGCATATTGAAGAAGGATCAGCCGAGTGGTTCTTGTGGGAGAACAACTCCATTTGGCTCACTAACTTCACACACCATCAGGCTTCCAAGCAGCTCTCAAGGAAACTCAGTTTTCACACTCTATGCTTAGTGCCCTTTGAGTGCATTATCTAGGAATGAACCTGGTAGAGCATCCCACACAAACGAATGCTCCACATGCGGGTTTCACATGCCACCAACTCCACATTCACAGGCAACTTCAGCGCCACAGCCGTTTTCAGATAGCCCTCAATGCAAAGGCTCTAGACGCAAATATTGGTGTGAGAGCTAATTCAATCAAGGAAACACTGCATGTTGGTGAAGGGCATATTGAAGAAGGATCAGCCGAGTGGTTCTTGTGGGAGAACAACTCCATTTGGCTCACTAACTTCACACACCATCAGGCTTCCAAGCAGCTCTCAAGGAAACTCAGTTTTCACACTCTATGCTTAGTGCCCTTTGAGTGCATTATCTACGAATGAACCTGGTAGAGCATCCCACACAAACGAATGCTCCACATGCGGGTTTCACATGCCACCAACTCCACATTCACAGGCAACTTCAGCGCAACAGCCGTTTTCAGATAGCCCTCAATGCAAAGGCTCTAGACGCAAATATTGGTGTGAGAGCTAATTCAATCAAGGAAACACTGCATGTTGTTGAAGGGCATATTGAAGAGGGATCAGCCGAGTGGTTCTTGTGGGAGAACAACTCCATTTGGCTCACTAACTTCACACACCATCAGGCTTCCAAGCAGCTCTCAAGGAAACTCAGTTTTCACACTCTATGCTTAGTGCCCTTTGAGTGCATTATCTAGGAATGAACCTGGTAGAGCATCCCACACAAATGAATGTTCCACATGCGGGTTTCACATGCCACCAACTCCACATTCACAGGCAACTTCAGCGCCACAGCCGTTTTCAGATAGCCCTCAATGCAAAGGCTCTAGACGCAAATATTGGTGTGAGAGCTAATTCAATCAAGGAAACACTGCATGTTGGTGAAGGGCATATTGAAGAAGGATCAGCCGAGTGGTTCTTGTGGGAGAACAACTCCATTTGGCTCACTAACTTCACACACCATCAGGCTTCTAAGCAGCTCTCAAGGAAACTCAGTTTTCACACTCTATGCTTCGTGCTCTATGTGTGCCTAGGACTGAAATGAAGCTTGGTCAGCATCCCACACAAACGAATGCTCCACATGCGGGTTTCACATGCCACCAACTCCACATTCTCAGGCAACTTCAGCGCCACAGCCGTTTTCAGATAGCCCTCAATGCAAAGGCTCTAGACGCAAATATTGGTGTGAGAGCTAATTCAATCAAGGAAACACTGCATGTGGGTGAAGGGCATATTGAAGAAGGATCAGCCGAGTGGTTCTTGTGGGAGAACAACTCCATTTGGCTCACTAACTTCACACACCATCAGGCTTCCAAGCAGCTCTCAAGGAAACTCAGTTTTCACACTCTATGCTTAGTGCCCTTTGAGTGCATTATCTAGGAATGAACCTGGTAGAGCATCCCACACAAACGAATGCTCCACATGCGGGTTTCACATGCCACCAACTCCACATTCACAGGCAACTTCAGCGCCACAGCCGTTTTCAGATAGCCCTCAATGCAAAGGCTCTAGACGCAAATATTGGTGTGAGAGCTAATTCATTCAGGGAAACACTGCATGTTGGTGAAGGGCATATTGAAGAAGGATCAGCCGAGTGGTTCTTGTGGGAGAACAACTCCATTTGGCTCACTAACTTCACACACCATCAGGCTTCCAAGCAGCTCTCAAGGAAACTCAGTTTTCACTCTCTATGCTTCGTGCTCTATGTGTGCCTAGGACTGAAATGAAGCTTGGTCAGCATCCCACACAAACGAATGCTCCACATGCGGGTTTCACATGCCACCAACTCCACATTCTCAGGCAACTTCAGCGCCACAGCCGTTTTCAGATAGCCCTCAATGCAAAGGCTCTAGACGCAAATATTGGTGTGAGAGCTAATTCAATCAAGGAAACACTGCATGTTGGTGAAGGGCATATTGAAGAAGGATCAGCCGAGTGGTTCTTGTGGGAGAACAACTCCATTTGGCTCACTAACTTCACACACCATCAGGCTTCCAAGCAGCTCTCAAGGAAACTCAGTTTTCACACTCTATGCTTAGTGCCCTTTGAGTGCATTATCTAGGAATGAACCTGGTAGAGCATCCCACACAAACGAATGCTCCACATGCGGGTTTCACATGCCACCAACTCCACATTCTCAGGCAACTTCAGCGCCACAGCCGTTTTCAGATAGCCCTCAATGCAAAGGCTCTAGACGCAAATATTGGTGTGAGAGCTAATTCAATCAAGGAAACACTGCATGTTGGTGAAGGGCATATTGAAGAAGGATCAGCCGAGTGGTTCTTGTGGGAGAACAACTCCATTTGGCTCACTAACTTCACACACCATCAGGCTTCCAAGCAGCTCTCAAGGAAACTCAGTTTTCACACTCTATGCTTAGTGCCCTTTGAGTGCATTATCTAGGAATGAACCTGGTAGAGCATCCCACACAAACGAATGTTCCACATGCGGGTTTCACATGCCACCAACTCCACATTCAAAGGCAACTTCAGAGCCACAGCCGTTTTCAGATAGCCCTCAATGCAAAGGCTCTAGACGCAAATATTGGTGTGAGAGCTAATTCAATCAAGGAAACACTGCATGTTGGTGAAGGGCATATTGAAGAAGGATCAGCCGAGTGGTTCTTGTGGGAGAACAACTCCATTTGGCTCACTACACACACCATCAGGCTTCCAAGCAGCTCTCAAGGAAACTCAGTTTTCACACTCTATGCTTAGTGCCCTTTGAGTGCATTATCTACGAATGAACCTGGTAGAGCATCCCACACAAACGAATGCTCCACATGCGGGTTTCACATGCCACCAACTCCACATTCAAAGGCAACTTCAGCGCCACAGCCGTTTTCAGATAGCCCTCAATGCAAAGGCTCTAGACGCAAATATTGGTGTGAGAGCTAATTCAATCAAGGAAACACTGCATGTTGGTGAAGGGCATATTGAAGAAGGATCAGCCGAGTGGTTCTTGTGGGAGAACAACTCCATTTGGCTCACTAACTTCACACACCATCAGGCTTCCAAGCAGCTCTCAAGGAAACTCAGTTTTCACACTCTATGCTTAGTGCCCTTTGAGTGCATTATCTAGGAATGAACCTGGTAGAGCATCCCACACAAACGAATGCTCCACATGCGGGTTTCACATGCCACCAACTCCACATTCACAGGCAACTTCAGCGCCACAGCCGTTTTCAGATAGCCCTCAATGCAAAGGCTCTAGACGCAAATATTGGTGTGAGAGCTAATTCAATCAAGGAAACACTGCATGTTGGTGAAGGGCATATTGAAGAAGGATCAGCCGAGTGGTTCTTGTGGGAGAACAACTCCATTTGGCTCACTAACTTCACACACCATCAGGCTTCCAAGCAGCTCTCAAGGAAACTCAGTTTTCACACTCTATGCTTAGTGCCCTTTGAGTGCATTATCTAGGAATGAACCTGGTAGAGCATCCCACACAAACGAATGCTCCACATGCGGGTTTCACATGCCACCAACTCCACATTCACAGGCAACTTCAGCGCCACAGCCGTTTTCAGATAGCCCTCAATGCAAAGGCTCTAGACGCAAATATTGGTGTGAGAGCTAATTTAATCAAGGAAACACTGCATGTTGGTGAAGGGCATATTGAAGAAGGATCAGCCGAGTGGTTCTTGTGGGAGAACAACTCCATTTGGCTCACTAACTTCACATACCTTCAGGCTTCCAAGCAGCTCTCAAGGAAACTCAGTTTTCACACTCTATGCTTAGTGCCCTTTGAGTGCATTATCTACGAATGAACCTGGTAGAGCATCCCACACAAACGAATGCTCCACATGCGGGTTTCACATGCCACCAACTCCACATTCAAAGGCAACTTCAGCGCCACAGCCGTTTTCAGATAGCCCTCAATGCAAAGGCTCTAGACGCAAATATTGGTGTGAGAGCTAATTCAATCAAGGAAACACTGCATGTTGGTGAAGGGCATATTGAAGAAGGATCAGCCGAGTGGTTCTTGTGGGAGAACAACTCCATTTGGCTCACTAACTTCACACACCATCAGGCTTCCAAGCAGCTCTCAAGGAAACTCAGTTTTCACACTCTATGCTTAGTGCCCTTTGAGTGCATTATCTAGGAATGAACCTGGTAGAGCATCCCACACAAACGAATGCTCCACATGCGGGTTTCACATGCCACCAACTCCACATTCACAGGCAACTTCAGCGCCACAGCCGTTTTCAGATAGCCCTCAATGCAAAGGCTCTAGACGCAAATATTGGTGTGAGAGCTAATTCAATCAAGGAAACACTGCATGTTGGTGAAGGGCATATTGAAGAAGGATCAGCCGAGTGGTTCTTGTGGGAGAACAACTCCATTTGGCTCACTAACTTCACACACCATCAGGCTTCCAAGCAGCTCTCAAGGAAACTCAGTTTTCACACTCTATGCTTAGTGCCCTTTGAGTGCATTATCTAGGAATGAACCTGGTAGAGCATCCCACACAAACGAATGCTCCACATGCGGGTTTCACATGCCACCAACTCCACATTCACAGGCAACTTCAGCGCCACAGCCGTTTTCAGATAGCCCTCAATGCAAAGGCTCTAGACGCAAATATTGGTGTGAGAGCTAATTCAATCAAGGAAACACTGCATGTTGGTGAAGGGCATATTGAAGAAGGATCAGCCGAGTGGTTCTTGTGGGAGAACAACTCCATTTGGCTCACTAACTTCACACACCATCAGGCTTCCAAGCAGCTCTCAAGGAAACTCAGTTTTCACACTCTATGCTTAGTGCCCTTTGTATGGCTAGGACTGAAATGAACCTGGTAGAGCATCCCACACAAACGAATGCTCCACATGCGGGTTTCACATGCCACCAACTCCACATTCACAGGCAACTTCAGCGATACAGCCGTTTTCAGATAGCCCTCAATGCAAAGGCTCTAGACGCAAATATTGGTGTGAGAGCTAATTCAATCAAGGAAACACTGCATGTTGGTGAAGGGCAAATTGAAGAAGGATCAGCCGAGTGGTTCTTGTGGGAGAACAACTCCATTTGGCTCACTAACGTCACACACCATCATGCTTCCAAGCAGCTCTCCAGGAAACTCAGTTTTCACACTCTATGCTTAGTGCCCTTTGAGTGCATTATCTAGGAATGAACCTGGTAGAGCATCCCACACAAACGAATGCTCCACATGCGGGTTTCACATGCCACCAACTCCACATTCACAGGCAACTTCAGAGCCACAGCCGTTTTCAGATAGCCCTCAATGCAAAGGCTCTAGACGCAAATATTGGTGTGAGAGCTAATTCAATCAAGGAAACACTGCATGTTGGTGAAGGGCATATTGAAGAAGGATCAGCCGAGTGGTTCTTGTGGGAGAACAACTCCATTTGGCTCACTAACTTCACACACCATCAGGCTTCCAAGCAGCTCTCAAGGAAACTCAGTTTTCACACTCTATGCTTAGTGCCCTTTCTATGGCTAGCACTGAAATGAACCTGGTAGAGCATCCCACACAAACGAATGCTCCACATGCGGGTTTCACATGCCACCAACTCCACATTCACAGGCAACTTCAGCGCCACAGCCGTTTTCAGATAGCCCTCAATGCAAAGGCTCTAGATGCAAATATTGGTGTGAGAGCTAATTCAATCAAGGAAACACTGCATGTTGGTGAAGTGCATATTGAAGAAGGATCAGCCGAGTGGTTCTTGTGGGAGAACAACTCCATTTGGCTCACTAACTTCACACACCATCAGGCTTCCAAGCAGCTCTCAAGGAAACTCAGTTTTCACACTCTATGCTTAGTGCCCTTTGAGTGCCTAGGACTGAAATGAAGCTTGGAGAGCATCCCACACAAACGAATGCTCCACATGCGGGTTTCACATGCCACCAACTCCACATTCACAGGCAACTTCATCGCCACAGCCGTTTTCAGATAGCCCTCAATGCAAAGGCTCTAGACGCAAATATTGGTGTGAGAGCTAATTCAATCAAGGAAACACTGCATGTTGGTGAAGGGCATATTGAAGAAGGATCAGCCGAGTGGTTCTTGTGGGAGAACAACTCCATTTGGCTCACTAACTTCACACACCATCAGGCTTCCAAGCAGCTCTCAAGGAAACTCAGTTTTCACACTCTATGTTTAGTGCCCTTTGAATGCATTATCTAGGAATGAACCTGGTAGAGCATCCCACACAAACGAATGTTCCACATGCGGGTTTCACATGCCACCAACTCCACATTCACAGGCAACTTCAGCGCCACAGCCGTTTTCAGATAGCCCTCAATGCAAAGGCTCTAGACGCAAATATTGGTGTGAGAGCTAATTCAATCAAGGAAACACTGCATGTTGGTGAAGGGCATATTGAAGAAGAATCAGCCGAGTGGTTCTTGTGGGAGAACAACTCCATTTGGCTCACTAACTTCACACACCATCAGGCTTCCAAGCAGCTCTCAAGGTAACTCAGTTTTCACACTCTATGTTTAGTGCCCTATGAATGCATTATCTAGGAATGAACCTGGTAGAGCATCCCACACAAACGAATGCTCCACATGCGGGTTTCACATGCCACCAACTCCACATTCACAGGCAACTTCAGCGCCACAGCCGTTTTCAGATAGCCCTCAATGCAAAGGCTCTAGACGCAAATATTGGTGTGAGAGCTAATTCAATCAAGGAAACACTGCATGTTGGTGAAGGGCATATTGAAGAAGGATCAGCCGAGTGGTTCTTGTGGGAGAACAACTCCATTTGGCTCACTACACACACCATCAGGCTTCCAAGCAGCTCTCAAGGAAACTCAGTTTTCACACTCTATGCTTAGTGCTCTATGTGTGCCTAGGACTGAAATGAAGCTTGGTCAGCATCCCACACAAACGAATGCTCCACATGCGGGTTTCACATGCCACCAACTCCACATTCTCAGGCAACTTCACCGCCACAGCCGTTTTCAGATAGCCCTCAATGCAAAGGCTCTAGACGCAAATATTGGTGTGAGAGCTAATTCAATCAAGGAAACACTGCATGTTGGTGAAGGGCATATTGAAGAAGGATCAGCAGAGTGGTTCTTGTGGGAGAACAACTCCATTTGGCTCACTAACTTCACACACCATCAGGCTTCCAAGCAGCTCTCAAGGAAACTCAGTTTTCACACTCTATGCTTAGTGCCCTTTGAGTGCATTATCTAGGAATGAACCTGGTAGAGCATCCCACACAAACGAATGCTCCACATGCGGGTTTCACATGCCACCAACTCCACATTCTCAGGCAACTTCAGCGCCACAGCCGTTTTCAGATAGCCCTCAATGCAAAGGCTCTAGACGCAAATATTGGTGTGAGAGCTAATTCAATCAAGGAAACACTGCATGTTGGTGAAGGGCATATTGAAGAAGGATCAGCCGAGTGGTTCTTGTGGGAGAACAACTCCATTTGGCTCACTAACTTCACACACCATCAGGCTTCCAAGCAGCTCTCAAGGAAACTCAGTTTTCACACTCTATACTTAGTGCTCTATGTGTGCCTAGGACTGAAATGAAGCTTGGTCAGCATCCCACACAAACGAATGCTCCACATGCGGGTTTCACATGCCACCAACTCCACATTCACAGGCAACTTCAGCGCCACAGCCATTTTCAGATAGCCCTCAATGCAAAGGCTCTAGACGCAAATATTGGTGTGAGAGCTAATTCAATCAAGGAAACACTGCATGTTGGTGAAGGGCATATTGAAGAAGGATCAGCCGAGTGGTTCTTGTGGGAGAACAACTCCATTTGGCTCACTAACTTCACACACCATCAGGCTTCCAAGCAGCTCTCAAGGAAACTCAGTTTTCACACTCTATGCTTAGTGCCCTTTGAGTGCATTATCTAGGAATGAACCTGGTAGAGCATCCCACACAAACGAATGCTCCACATGCGGGTTTCACATGCCACCAACTCCACATTCACAGGCAACTTCAGCGCCACAGCCGTTTTCAGATAGCCCTCAATGCAAAGGCTCTAGACGCAAATATTGGTGTGAGAGCTAATTCAATCAAGGAAACAATGCATGTTGGTGAAGGGCATATTGAAGAAGAATCAGCCGAGTGGTTCTTGTGGGAGAACAACTCCATTTGGCTCACTAACTTCACACACCATCAGGCTTCCAAGCAGCTCTCAAGGAAACTCAGTTTTCACACTCTATGCTTAGTGCCCTTTGAGTGCATTAGCTAGGAATGAACCTGGTAGAGCATCCCACACAAACGAATGCTCCACATGCGGGTTTCACATGCCACCAACTCCACATTCACAGGCAACTTCAGCGCCACAGCCGTTTTCAGATAGCCCTCAATGCAAAGGCTCTAGACACAAATATTGGTGTGAGAGCTAATTCAATCAAGGAAACACTGCATGTTGGTGAAGGGCATATTGAAGAAGGATCAGCGAAGTGGTTCTTGTGGGAGAACAACTCCATTTGGCTCACTACACACACCATCAGGCTTCCAAGCAGCTCTCAAGGAAACTCAGTTTTCACACTCTATGCTTAGTGCCCTTTGAGTGCCTAGGACTGAAATGAAGCTTGGTCAGCATCCCACACAAACGAATGCTCCACATGCGGGTTTCACATGCCACCAACTCCACATTCACAGGCAACTTCAGTGCCACAGCCGTTTTCAGATAGCCCTCAATGCAACGGCTCTAGACGCAAATATTGGTGTGAGAGCTAATTCAATCAAGGAAACACTGCATGTTGGTGAAGGGCATATTGAAGAAGGATCAGCCGAGTGGTTCTTGTGGGAGAACAACTCCATTTGGCTCACTAACTTCACACACCATCAGGCTTCCAAGCAGCTCTCAAGGAAACTCAGTTTTCACACTCTATGTTTAGTGCCCTTTGAATGCATTATCTAAGAATGAACCTGGTAGAGCATCCCACACAAACGAATGCTCCACATGCGGGTTTCACATGCCACCAACTCCACATTCACAGGCAACTTCAGCGCAACAGCCGTTTTCAGATAGCCCTCAATGCAAAGGCTCTACACGCAAATATTGGTGTGAGAGCTAATTCAATCAAGGAAACACTGCATGTTGGTGAAGGGCATATTGAAGAAGGATCAGCCGAGTGGTTCTTGTGGGAGAACAACTCCATTTGGCTCACTAACTTCACACACCATCAGGCTTCCAAGCAGCTCTCAAGGAAACTCAGTTTTCACACTCTATGCTTAGTGCCCTTTGAGTGCATTGTCTAGGAATGAACCTGGTAGATCATCCCACACAAACGAATGCTCCACATGCGGGTTTCACATGCCACCAACTCCACATTCACAGGCAACTTCAGCGCCACAGCCGTTTTCAGATAGCCCTCAATGCAAAGGCTCTAGACGCAAATATTGGTGTGAGAGCTAATTCAATCAAGGAAACACTGCATGTTGGTGAAGGGCATATTGAAGAAGGATCAGCCGAGTGGTTCTTGTGGGAGAACAACTCCATTTGGCTCACTAACTTCACACACCATCAGGCTTCCAAGCAGCTCTCAAGGAAACTCAGTTTTCACACTCTATGCTTAGTGCCCTTTGAGTGCATTATCTAGGAATGAACCTGGTAGAGCATCCCACACAAACGAATGTTCCACATGCGGGTTTCACATGCCACCAACTCCACATTCACAGGCAACTTCAGCGCCACAGCCGTTTTCAGATAGCCCTCAATGCAAAGGCTCTAGACGCAAATATTGGTGTGAGAGCTAATTCAATCAAGGAAACACTGCATGTTGGTGAAGGGCATATTGAAGAAGGATCAGCCGAGTGGTTCTTGTGGGAGAACAACTCCATTTGGCTCACTAACTTCACACACCATCAGGCTTCCAAGCAGCTCTCAAGGAAACTCAGTTTTCACACTCTATACTTAGTGCTCTATGTGTGCCTAGGACTGAAATGAAGCTTGGTCAGCATCCCACACAAACGAATGCTCCACATGCGGGTTTCACATGCCACCAACTCCACATTCTCAGGCAACTTCAGCGCCACAGCCATTTTCAGATAGCCCTCAATGCAAAGGCTCTAGACGCAAATATTGGTGTGAGAGCTAATTCAATCAAGGAAACACTGCATGTTGGTGAAGGGCATATTGAAGAAGGATCAGCCGAGTGGTTCTTGTGGGAGAACAACTCCATTTGGCTCACTAACTTCACACACCATCAGGCTTCCAAGCAGCTCTCAAGGAAACTCAGTTTTCACACTCTATGCTTAGTGCCCTTTGAATGCATTATCTAAGAATGAACCTGGTAGAGCATCCCACACAAACGAATGCTCCACATCCGGGTTTCACATGCCACCAACTCCACATTCACAGGCAACTTCAGCGCCACAGCCGTTTTCAGATAGCCCTCAATGCAAAGGCTCTAGACGCAAATATTGGTGTGAGAGCTAATTCAATCAAGGAAACACTGCATGTTGGTGAAGGGCATATTGAAGAAGGATCAGCCGAGTGGTTCTTGTGGGAGAACAACTCCATTTGGCTCACTAACTTCACACACCATCAGGCTTCCAAGCAGCTCTCAAGGAAACTCAGTTTTCACACTCTATGCTTAGTGCCCTTTGAGTGCATTGTCTAGGAATGAACCTGGTAGATCATCCCACACAAACGAATGCTCCACATGCGGGTTTCACATGCCACCAACTCCACATTCACAGGCAACTTCAGCGCAACAGCCGTTTTCAGATAGCCCTCAATGCAAAGGCTCTAGACGCAAATATTGGTGTGAGAGCTAATTCAATCAAGGAAACACTGCATGTTGGTGAAGGGCATATTGAAGAAGAATCAGCCGAGTGGTTCTTGTGGGAGAACAACTCCATTTGGCTCACTAACTTCACACACCATCAGGCTTCCAAGCAGCTCTCAAGGAAACTCAGTTTTCACACTCTATGCTTAGTGCCCTTTGAGTGCATTGTCTAGGAATGAACCTGGTAGAGCATCCCACACAAACGAATGTTCCACATGCAGGTTTCACATGCCACCAACTCCACATTCACAGGCAACTTCAGCGCCACAGCCGTTTTCAGATAGCCCTCAATGCAAAGGCTCTAGACGCAAATATTGGTGTGAGAGCTAATTCAATCAAGGAAACACTGCATGTTGGTGAAGGGCATATTGAAGAAGGATCAGCCGAGTGGTTCTTGTGGGAGAACAACTCCATTTGGCTCACTAACTTCACACACCATCAGGCTTCCAAGCAGCTCTCAAGGAAACTCAGTTTTCACACTCTATGCTTAGTGCCCTTTGAGTGCATTATCTAGGAATGAACCTGGTAGAGCATCCCACACAAACGAATGCTCCACATGCGGGTTTCACATGCCACCAACTCCACATTCACAGGCAACTTCAGCGCCACAGCCGTTTTCAGATAGCCCTCAATGCAAAGGCTCTAGACGCAAATATTGGTGTGAGAGCTAATTCAATCAAGGAAACACTGCATGTTGGTGAAGGGCATATTGAAGAAGGATCAGCCGAGTGGTTCTTGTGGGAGAACAACTCCATTTGGCTCACTAACTTCACACACCATCAGGCTTCCAAGCAGCTCTCAAGGAAACTCAGTTTTCACACTCTATGCTTAGTGCTCTATGAGTGCCTAGGACTGAAATGAAGCTTGGTCAGCATCCCACACAAACGAATGCTCCACATGCGGGTTTCACATGCCACCAACTCCACATTCACAGGCAACTTCAGCGCCACAGCCGTTTTCAGATAGCCCTCAATGCAAAGGCTCTAGACGCAAATATTGGTGTGAGAGCTAATTCAATCAAGGAAACAATGCATGTTGGTGAAGGGCATATTGAAGAAGAATCAGCCGAGTGGTTCTTGTGGGAGAACAACTCCATTTGGCTCACTAACTTCACACACCATCAGGCTTCCAAGCAGCTCTCAAGGAAACTCAGTTTTCACACTCTATGCTTAGTGCCCTTTGAGTGCATTATCTAGGAATGAACCTGGTAGAGCATCCCACACAAACGAATGCTCCACATGCGGGTTTCACATGCCACCAACTCCACATTCACAGGCAACTTCAGCGCCACAGCCGTTTTCAGATAGCCCTCAATGCAAAGGCTCTAGACACAAATATTGGTGTGAGAGCTAATTCAATCAAGGAAACACTGCATGTTGGTGAAGGGCATATTGAAGAAGGATCAGCGAAGTGGTTCTTGTGGGAGAACAACTCCATTTGGCTCACTACACACACCATCAGGCTTCCAAGCAGCTCTCAAGGAAACTCAGTTTTCACACTCTATGCTTAGTGCCCTTTGAGTGCCTAGGACTGAAATGAAGCTTGGTCAGCATCCCACACAAACGAATGCTCCACATGCGGGTTTCACATGCCACCAACTCCACATTCACAGGCAACTTCAGTGCCACAGCCGTTTTCAGATAGCCCTCAATGCAACGGCTCTAGACGCAAATATTGGTGTGAGAGCTAATTCAATCAAGGAAACACTGCATGTTGGTGAAGGGCATATTGAAGAAGGATCAGCCGAGTGGTTCTTGTGGGAGAACAACTCCATTTGGCTCACTAACTTCACACACCATCAGGCTTCCAAGCAGCTCTCAAGGAAACTCAGTTTTCACACTCTATGTTTAGTGCCCTTTGAATGCATTATCTAAGAATGAACCTGGTAGAGCATCCCACACAAACGAATGCTCCACATGCGGGTTTCACATGCCACCAACTCCACATTCACAGGCAACTTCAGCGCCACAGCCGTTTTCAGATAGCCCTCAATGCAAAGGCTCTAGACGCAAATATTGGTGTGAGAGCTAATTCAATCAAGGAAACACTGCATGTTGGTGAAGGGCATATTGAAGAAGGATCAGCCGAGTGGTTCTTGTGGGAGAACAACTCCATTTGGCTCACTAACTTCACACACCATCAGGCTTCCAAGCAGCTCTCAAGGAAACTCAGTTTTCACACTCTATGCTTAGTGCCCTTTGAGTGCCTAGGACTGAAATGAAGCTTGGAGAGCATCCCACACAAACGAATGCTCCACATGCGGGTTTCACATGCCACCAACTCCACATTCACAGGCAACTTCAGCGCCACAGCCGTTTTCAGATAGCCCTCAATGCAAAGGCTCTAGACGCAAATATTGGTGTGAGAGCTAATTCAATCAAGGAAACACTGCATGTTGGTGAAGGGCATATTGAAGAAGGATCAGCCGAGTGGTTCTTGTGGGAGAACAACTCCATTTGGCTCACTAACTTCACACACCATCAGGCTTCCAAGCAGCTCTCAAGGAAACTCAGTTTTCACACTCTATACTTAGTGCTCTATGTGTGCCTAGGACTGAAATGAAGCTTGGTCAGCATCCCACACAAACGAATGCTCCACATGCGGGTTTCACATGCCACCAACTCCACATTCTCAGGCAACTTCAGCGCCACAGCCATTTTCAGATAGCCCTCAATGCAAAGGCTCTAGACGCAAATATTGGTGTGAGAGCTAATTCAATCAAGGAAACACTGCATGTTGGTGAAGGGCATATTGAAGAAGGATCAGCCGAGTGGTTCTTGTGGGAGAACAACTCCATTTGGCTCACTAACTTCACACACCATCAGGCTTCCAAGCAGCTCTCAAGGAAACTCAGTTTTCACACTCTATGCTTAGTGCCCTTTGAATGCATTATCTAAGAATGAACCTGGTAGAGCATCCCACACAAACGAATGCTCCACATCCGGGTTTCACATGCCACCAACTCCACATTCACAGGCAACTTCAGCGCCACAGCCGTTTTCAGATAGCCCTCAATGCAAAGGCTCTAGACGCAAATATTGGTGTGAGAGCTAATTCAATCAAGGAAACACTGCATGTTGGTGAAGGGCATATTGAAGAAGGATCAGCCGAGTGGTTCTTGTGGGAGAACAACTCCATTTGGCTCACTAACTTCACACACCATCAGGCTTCCAAGCAGCTCTCAAGGAAACTCAGTTTTCACACTCTATGCTTAGTGCCCTTTGAGTGCATTGTCTAGGAATGAACCTGGTAGATCATCCCACACAAACGAATGCTCCACATGCGGGTTTCACATGCCACCAACTCCACATTCACAGGCAACTTCAGCGCAACAGCCGTTTTCAGATAGCCCTCAATGCAAAGGCTCTAGACGCAAATATTGGTGTGAGAGCTAATTCAATCAAGGAAACACTGCATGTTGGTGAAGGGCATATTGAAGAAGAATCAGCCGAGTGGTTCTTGTGGGAGAACAACTCCATTTGGCTCACTAACTTCACACACCATCAGGCTTCCAAGCAGCTCTCAAGGAAACTCAGTTTTCACACTCTATGCTTAGTGCCCTTTGAGTGCATTGTCTAGGAATGAACCTGGTAGAGCATCCCACACAAACGAATGCTCCACATGCAGGTTTCACATGCCACCAACTCCACATTCACAGGCAACTTCAGCGCCACAGCCGTTTTCAGATAGCCCTCAATGCAAAGGCTCTAGACGCAAATATTGGTGTGAGAGCTAATTCAATCAAGGAAACACTGCATGTTGGTGAAGGGCATATTGAAGAAGGATCAGCCGAGTGGTTCTTGTGGGAGAACAACTCCATTTGGCTCACTAACTTCACACACCATCAGGCTTCCAAGCAGCTCTCAAGGAAACTCAGTTTTCACACTCTATGCTTAGTGCCCTTTGAGTGCATTATCTAGGAATGAACCTGGTAGAGCATCCCACACAAACGAATGCTCCACATGCGGGTTTCACATGCCACCAACTCCACATTCACAGGCAACTTCAGCGCCACAGCCGTTTTCAGATAGCCCTCAATGCAAAGGCTCTAGACGCAAATATTGGTGTGAGAGCTAATTCAATCAAGGAAACACTGCATGTTGGTGAAGGGCATATTGAAGAAGGATCAGCCGAGTGGTTCTTGTGGGAGAACAACTCCATTTGGCTCACTAACTTCACACACCATCAGGCTTCCAAGCAGCTCTCAAGGAAACTCAGTTTTCACACTCTATGCTTAGTGCTCTATGAGTGCCTAGGACTGAAATGAAGCTTGGTCAGCATCCCACACAAACGAATGCTCCACATGCGGGTTTCACATGCCACCAACTCCACATTCTCAGGCAACTTCAGCGCCACAGCCGTTTTCAGATAGCCCTCAATGCAAAGGCTCTAGACGCAAATATTGGTGTGAGAGCTAATTCAATCAAGGAAACACTGCATGTTGGTGAAGGGCATATTGAAGAAGGATCAGCCGAGTGGTTCTTGTGGGAGAACAACTCCATTTGGCTCACTAACTTCACACACCATCAGGCTTCCAAGCAGCTCTCAAGGAAACTCAGTTTTCACACTCTATGCTTAGTGCCCTTTGAGTGCATTATCTAGGAATGAACCTGGTAGAGCATCCCACACAAACGAATGCTCCACATGCGGGTTTCACATGCCACCAACTCCACATTCACAGGCAACTTCACCGCCACAGCCGTTTTCAGATAGCCCTCAATGCAAAGGCTCTAGACGCAAATATTGGTGTGAGAGCTAATTCAATCAAGGAAACACTGCATGTTGGTGAAGGGCATATTGAAGAAGGATCAGCCGAGTGGTTCTTGTGGGAGAACAACTCCATTTGGCTCACTAACTTCACACACCATCAGGCTTCCAAGCAGCTCTCAAGGAAACTCAGTTTTCACACTCTATGCTTAGTGCCCTTTGTATGGCTAGGACTGAAATGAACCTGGTAGAGCATCCCACACAAACGAATGCTCCACATGCGGGTTTCACATGCCACCAACTCCACATTCACAGGCAACTTCAGCGCCACAGCCGTTTTCAGATAGCCCTCAATGCAAAGGCTCTAGACGCAAATATTGGTGTGAGAGCTAATTTAATCAAGGAAACACTGCATGTTGGTGAAGGGCATATAGAAGAAGGATCAGCCGAGTGGTTCTTGTGGGAGAACAACTCCATTTGGCTCACTAACTTCACACACCATCAGGCTTCCAAGCAGCTCTCAAGGAAACTCAGTTTTCACACTCTATGCTTAGTGCCCTTTGAGTGCCTAGGACTGAAATGAACCTGGTAGAGCATCCCACACAAACGAATGCTCCACATGCGGGTTTCACATGCCACCAACTCCACATTCACAGGCAACTTCAGCGCCACAGCCGTTTTCAGATAGCCCTCAATGCAAAGGCTCTAGACGCAAATATTGGTGTGAGAGCTAATTTAATCAAGGAAACACTGCATGTTGGTGAAGGGCATATTGAAGAAGGATCAGCCGAGTGGTTCTTGTGGGAGAACAACTCCATTTGGCTCACTAACTTCACATACCATCAGGCTTCCAAGCAGCTCTCAAGGAAACTCAGTTTTCACACTCTATGCTTAGTGCCCTTTGAGTGCATTATCTACGAATGAACCTGGTAGAGCATCCCACACAAACGAATGCTCCACATGCGGGTTTCACATGCCACCAACTCCACATTCAAAGGCAACTTCAGCGCCACAGCCGTTTTCAGATAGCCCTCAATGCAAAGGCTCTAGACGCAAATATTGGTGTGAGAGCTAATTCAATCAAGGAAACACTGCATGTTGGTGAAGGGCATATTGAAGAAGGATCAGCCGAGTGGTTCTTGTGGGAGAACAACTCCATTTGGCTCACTAACTTCACACACCATCAGGCTTCCAAGCAGCTCTCAAGGAAACTCAGTTTTCACACTCTATGCTTAGTGCCCTTTGAGTGCATTATCTAGGAATGAACCTGGTAGAGCATCCCACACAAACGAATGCTCACATGCGGGTTTCACATGCCACCAACTCCACATTCACAGGCAACTTCAGCGCCACAGCCGTTTTCAGATAGCCCTCAATGCAAAGGCTCTAGACGCAAATATTGGTGTGAGAGCTAATTCAATCAAGGAAACACTGCATGTTGGTGAAGGGCATATTGAAGAAGGATCAGCCGAGTGGTTCTTGTGGGAGAACAACTCCATTTGGCTCACTAACTTCACACACCATCAGGCTTCCAAGCAGCTCTCAAGGAAACTCAGTTTTCACACTCTATGCTTAGTGCCCTTTGAGTGCATTATCTAGGAATGAACCTGGTAGAGCATCCCACACAAACGAATGCTCCACATGCGGGTTTCACATGCCACCAACTCCACATTCACAGGCAACTTCAGCGCCACAGCCGTTTTCAGATAGCCCTCAATGCAAAGGCTCTAGACGCAAATATTGGTGTGAGAGCTAATTCAATCAAGGAAACACTGCATGTTGGTGAAGGGCATATAGAAGAAGGATCAGCCGAGTGGTTCTTGTGGAGAACAACTCCATTTGGCTCACTAACTTCACACACCATCAGGCTTCCAAGCAGCTCTCAAGGAAACTCAGTTTTCACACTCTATGCTTAGTGCCCTTTGAGTGCCTAGGACTGAAATGAAGCTTGGAGAGCATCCCACACAAACGAATGCTCCACATGCGTGTTTCACATGCCACCAACTCCACATTCACAGGCAACTTCATCGCCACAGCCGTTTTCAGATAGCCCTCAATGCAAAGGCTCTAGACGCAAATATTGGTGTGAGAGCTAATTTAATCAAGGAAACACTGCATGTTGGTGAAGGGCATATTGAAGAAGGATCAGCCGAGTGGTTCTTGTGGGAGAACAACTCCATTTGGCTCACTAACTTCACACACCATCAGGCTTCCAAGCAGCTCTCAAGGAAACTCAGTTTTCACACTCTATGCTTAGTGCCCTTTGAGTGCATTATCTAGGAATGAACCTGGTAGAGCATCCCACACAAACGAATGCTCCACATGCGGGTTTCACATGCCACCAACTCCACATTCACAGGCAACTTCACAGCCACAGCCGTTTTCAGATAGCCCTCAATGCAAAGGCTCTAGACGCAAATATTGGTGTGAGAGCTAATTCAATCAAGGAAACACTGCATGTTGCTGAAGGGCATATTGAAGAAGGATCAGCAGAGTAGTTCTTGTGGGAGAACAACTCCATTTGGCTCACTAACTTCACACACCATCAGGCTTCCAAGCAGCTCTCAAGGAAACTCAGTTTTCACACTCTATGCTTAGTGCCCTTTGAGTGCATTATCTAGGAATGAACCTGGTAGAGCATCCCACACAAACGAATGCTCCACATGCGGGTTTCACATGCCACCAACTCCACATTCACAGGCAACTTCAGCGCCACAGCCGTTTTCAGATAGCCCTCAATGCAAAGGCTCTAGACGCAAATATTGGTGTGAGAGCTAATTCAATCAAGGAAACACTGCATGTTGGTGAAGGGCATATTGAAGAAGGATCAGCCGAGTGGTTCTTGTGGGAGAACAACTCCATTTGGCTCACTAACTTCACACACCATCAGGCTTCCAAGCAGCTCTCAAGGAAACTCAGTTTTCACACTCTATGCTTAGTGCCCTTTAAGTGCATTATCTAGGAATGAACCTGGTAGAGCATCCCACACAAACGAATGCTCCACATGCGGGTTTCACATGCACCAACTCCACATTCACAGGCAACTTCAGCGCCACAGCCGTTTTCAGATAGCCCTCAATGCAAAGGCTCTAGACGCAAATATTGGTGTGAGAGCTAATTCAATCAAGGAAACACTGCATGTTGGTGAAGGGCATATAGAAGAAGGATCAGCCGAGTGGTTCTTGTGGGAGAACAACTCCATTTGGCTCACTAACTTCACACACCATCAGGCTTCCAAGCAGCTCTCAAGGAAACTCAGTTTTCACACTCTATGCTTAGTGCCCTTTGAGTGCCTAGGACTGAAATGAAGCTTGGAGAGCATCCCACACAAACGAATGCTCCACATGCGTGTTTCACATGCCACCAACTCCACATTCACAGGCAACTTCATCGCCACAGCCGTTTTCAGATAGCCCTCAATGCAAAGGCTCTAGACGCAAATATTGGTGTGAGAGCTAATTCAATCAAGGAAACACTGCATGTTGGTGAAGGGCATAATGAAGAAGGATCAGCCGAGTGGTTCTTGTGGGAGAACAACTCCATTTGGCTCACTAACTTCACACACCATCAGGCTTCCAAGCAGCTCTCAAGGAAACTCAGTTTTCACACTCTATGTTTAGTGCCCTTTGAATGCATTATCTAGGAATGAACCTGGTAGAGCATCCCACACAAACGAATGCTCCACATGCGGGTTTCACATGCCACCAACTCCACATTCACAGGCAACTTCAGCGCCACAGCCGTTTTCAGATAGCCCTCAATGCAAAGGCTCTAGACGCAAATATTGGTGTGAGAGCTAATTTAATCAAGGAAACACTGCATGTTGGTGAAGGGCATATTGAAGAAGGATCAGCCGAGTGGTTCTTGTGGGAGAACAACTCCATTTGGCTCACTAACTTCACACACCATCAGGCTTCCAAGCAGCTCTCAAGGAAACTCAGTTTTCACACTCTATGCTTAGTGCCCTTTGAGTGCATTATCTAGGAATGAACCTGGTAGAGCATCCCACACAAACGAATGCTCCACATGCGGGTTTCACATGCCACCAACTCCACATTCACAGGCAACTTCAGCGCCACAGCCGTTTTCAGATAGCCCTCAATGCAAAGGCTCTAGACGCAAATATTGGTGTGAGAGCTAATTTAATCAAGGAAACACTGCATATTGGTGAAGGGCATATTGAAGAAGGATCAGCCGAGTGGTTCTTGTGGGAGAACAACTCCATTTGGCTCACTAACTTCACACACCATCAGGCTTCCAAGCAGCTCTCAAGGAAACTCAGTTTTCACACTCTATGCTTAGTGCCCTTTGAGTGCATTATCTAGGAATGAACCTGGTAGAGCATCCCACACAAACGAATGCTCCACATGCGGGTTTCACATGCCACCAACTCCACATTCACAGGCAACTTCAGCGCCACAGCCGTTTTCAGATAGCCCTCAATGCAAAGGCTCTAGACGCAAATATTGGTGTGAGAGCTAATTCAATCAAGGGAAACACTGCATGTTGGTGAAGGGCATATTGAAGAAGGATCAGCAGAGTGGTTCTTGTGGGAGAACAACTCCATTTGGCTCACTAACTTCACACACCATCAGGCTTCCAAGCAGCTCTCAAGGAAACTCAGTTTTCACACTCTATGCTTAGTGCCCTTTGAGTGCATTATCTAGGAATGAACCTGGTAGAGCATCCCACACAAACGAATGCTCCACATGCGGGTTTCACATGCCACCAACTCCACATTCACAGGCAACTTCAGCGCCACAGCCGTTTTCAGATAGCCCTCAATGCAAAGGCTCTAGACGGAAATATTGGTGTGAGAGCTAATTCAATCAAGGAAACACTGCATGTTGGTGAAGGGCATATTGAAGAAGGATCAGCCGAGTGGTTCTTGTGGGAGAACAACTCCATTTGGCTCACTACACACACCATCAGGCTTCCAAGCAGCTCTCAAGGAAACTCAGTTTTCACACTCTATGCTTAGTGCCCTTTGAGTGCCTAGGACTGAAATGAAGCTTGGTCAGCATCCCACACAAACGAATGCTCCACATGCGGGTTTCACATGCCACCAACTCCACATTCACAGGCAACTTCAGCGCCACAGCCGTTTTCAGATAGCCCTCAATGCAAAGGCTCTAGACGCAAATATTGGTGTGAGAGCTAATTCAATCAAGGAAACACTGCATGTTGCTGAAGGGCATATTGAAGAAGGATCAGCCGAGTGGTTCTTGTGGGAGAACAACTCCATTTGGCTCACTAACTTCACACACCATCAGGCTTCCAAGCAGCTCTCAAGGAAACTCAGTTTTCACACTCTATGCTTAGTGCCCTTTGAGTGCATTATCTAGGAATGAACCTGGTAGAGCATCCCACACAAACGAATGCTCCACATGCGGGTTTCACATGCCACCAACTCCACATTCACAGGCAACTTCAGCGCCACAGCCGTTTTCAGATAGCCCTCAATGCAAAGGCTCTAGACGCAAATATTGGTGTGAGAGCTAATTCAATCAAGGAAACACTGCATGTTGGTGAAGGGCATATTGAAGAAGGATCAGCCGAGTGGTTCTTGTGGGAGAACAACTCCATTTGGCTCACTAACTTCACACACCATCAGGCTTCCAAGCAGCTCTCAAGGAAACTCAGTTTTCACACTCTATGCTTAGTGCCCTTTGAGTGCATTATCTAGGAATGAACCTGGTAGAGCATCCCACACAAACGAATGCTCCACATGCGGGTTTCACATGCCACCAACTCCACATTCACAGGCAACTTCAGCGCCACAGCCGTTTTCAGATAGCCCTCAATGCAAAGGCTCTAGACGCAAATATTGGTGTGAGAGCTAATTCAATCAAGGAAACACTGCATGTTGGTGAAGGGCATATTGAAGAAGGATCAGCCGAGTGGTTCTTGTGGGAGAACAACTCCATTTGGCTCACTAACTTCACACACCATCAGGCTTCCAAGCAGCTCTCAAGGAAACTCAGTTTTCACACTCTATGCTTAGTGCCCTTTGAGTGCCTAGGACTGAAATGAAGCTTGGAGAGCATCCCACACAAACGAATGCTCCACATGCGTGTTTCACATGCCACCAACTCCACATTCACAGGCAACTTCAGCGCCACAGCCGTTTTCAGATAGCCCTCAATGCAAAGGCTCTAGACGCAAATATTGGTGTGAGAGCTAATTTAATCAAGGAAACACTGCATGTTGGTGAAGGGCATATTGAAGAAGGATCAGCCGAGTGGTTCTTGTGGGAGAACAACTCCATTTGGCTCACTAACTTCACACACCATCAGGCTTCCAAGCAGCTCTCAAGGAAACTCAGTTTTCACACTCTATGCTTAGTGCCCTTTGTATGGCTAGGACTGAAATGAACCTGGTAGAGCATCCCACACAAACGAATGCTCCACATGCGGGTTTCACATGCCACCAACTCCACATTCACAGGCAACTTCAGCGCCACAGCCGTTTTCAGATAGCCCTCAATGCAAAGGCTCTAGACGCAAATATTGGTGTGAGAGCTAATTTAATCAAGGAAACACTGCATATTGGTGAAGGGCATATTGAAGAAGGATCAGCCGAGTGGTTCTTGTGGGAGAACAACTCCATTTGGCTCACTAACTTCACATACCATCAGTCTTCCAAGCAGCTCTCAAGGAAACTCAGTTTTCACACTCTATGCTTAGTGCCCTTTGAGTGCATTATCTAGGAATGAACCTGGTAGAGCATCCCACACAAACGAATGCTCCACATGCGGGTTTCACATGCCACCAACTCCACATTCTCAGGCAACTTCAGCGCCACAGCCGTTTTCAGATAGCCCTCAATGCAAAGGCTCTAGACGCAAATATTGGTGTGAGAGCTAATTCAATCAAGGAAACACTGCATGTTGGTGAAGGGCATATTGAAGAAGGATCAGCCGAGTGGTTCTTGTGGGAGAACAACTCCATTTGGCTCACTAACTTCACACACCATCAGGCTTCCAAGCAGCTCTCAAGGAAACTCAGTTTTCACACTCTATGCTTAGTGCCCTTTGAGTGCATTATCTAGGAATGAACCTGGTAGTGCATCCCACACAAACGAATGCTCCACATGCGGGTTTCACATGCCACCAACTCCACATTCACAGGCAACTTCAGCGCCACAGCCGTTTTCAGATAGCCCTCAATGCAAAGGCTCTAGACGCAAATATTGGTGTGAGAGCTAATTCAATCAAGGAAACACTGCATGTTGGTGAAGGGCATATTGAAGAAGGATCAGCCGAGTGGTTCTTGTGGGAGAACAACTCCATTTGGCTCACTAACTTCACACACCATCAGGCTTCCAAGTAGCTCTCAAGGAAACTCAGTTTTCACACTCTATGCTTAGTGCCCTTTGAGTGCATTATCTAGGAATGAACCTGGTAGAGCATCCCACACAAACGAATGCTCCACATGCGGGTTTCACATGCCACCAACTCCACATTCACAGGCAACTTCAGCGCCACAGCCGTTTTCAGATAGCCCTCAATGCAAAGGATCTAGACGCAAATATTGGTGTGAGAGCTAATTCAATCAAGGAAACACTGCATGTTGGTGAAGGGCATATTGAAGAAGGATCAGCCGAGTGGTTCTTGTGGGAGAACAACTCCATTTGGCTCACTACACACACCATCAGGCTTTCAAGCAGCTCTCAAGGAAACTCAGTTTTCACACTCTATGCTTAGTGCCCTTTGAGTGCATTATCTAGGAATGAACCTGGTAGAGCATCCCACACAAACGAATGTTCCACATGCGGGTTTCACATGCCACCAACTCCACATTCAAAGGCAACTTCAGAGCCACAGCCGTTTTCAGATAGCCCTCAATGCAAAGGATCTAGACGCAAATATTGGTGTGAGAGCTAATTCAATCAAGGAAACACTGCATGTTGGTGAAGGGCATATTGAAGAAGGATCAGCCGAGTGGTTCTTGTGGGAGAACAACTCCATTTGGCTCACTACACACACCATCAGGCTTCCAAGCAGCTCTCAAGGAAACTCAGTTTTCACACTCTATGCTTAGTGCCCTTTGAGTGCCTAGGACTGAAATGAAGCTTGGTCAGCATCCCACACAAACGAATGCTCCACATGCGGGTTTCACATGCCACCAACTCCACATTCACAGGCAACTTCAGCGCCACAGCCGTTTTCAGATAGCCCTCAATGCAAAGGCTCTAGACGCAAATATTGGTGTGAGAGCTAATTCAATCAAGGAAACACTGCATGTTGGTGAAGGGCATATTGAAGAAGGATCAGCCGAGTGGTTCTTGTGGGAGAACAACTCCATTTGGCTCACTAACTTCACACACCATCAGGCTTCCAAGCAGCTCTCAAGGAAACTCAGTTTTCACACTCTTTGCTTAGTGCCCTTTGAGTGCATTATCTAGGAATGAACCTGGTAGAGCATCCCACACAAACGAATGCTCCACATGCGGGTTTCACATGCCACCAACTCCACATTCACAGGCAACTTCAGCGCCACAGCCGTTTTCAGATAGCCCTCAATGCAAAGGCTCTAGACGCAAATATTGGTGTGAGAGCTAATTCAATCAAGGAAACACTGCATGTTGGTGAAGGGCATATTGAAGAAGGATCAGCCGAGTGGTTCTTGTGGGAGAACAACTCCATTTGGCTCACTAAATTCACACACCATCAGGCTTCCAAGCAGCTCTCAAGGAAACTCAGTTTTCACGCTCTATGCTTAGTGCCCTTTGAGTGCATTATCTAGGAATGAACCTGGTAGAGCATCCCACACAAACGTATGCTCCACATGCGGGTTTCACATGCCACCAACTCCACATTCACAGGCAACTTCAGTGCCACAGCCGTTTTCAGATAGCCCTCAATGCAAAGGCTCTAGACGCAAATATTGGTGTGAGAGCTAATTCAATCAAGGAAACACTGCATGTTGGTGAAGGGCATATTGAAGAAGGATCAGCCGAGTGGTTCTTGTGGGAGAACAACTCCATTTGGCTCACTAACTTCACACACCATCAGGCTTCCAAGCAGCTCTCAAGGAAACTCAGTTTTCACACTCTATGCTTAGTGCCCTTTGAGTGCCTAGGACTGAAATGAAGCTTGGAGAGCATCCCACACAAACGAATGCTCCACATGCGTGTTTCACATGCCACCAACTCCACATTCACAGGCAACTTCATCGCCACAGCCGTTTTCAGATAGCCCTCAATGCAAAGGCTCTAGACGCAAATATTGGTGTGAGAGCTAATTCAATCAAGGAAACACTGCATGTTGGTGAAGGGCATAATGAAGAAGGATCAGCCGAGTGGTTCTTGTGGGAGAACAACTCCATTTGGCTCACTAACTTCACACACCATCAGGCTTCCAAGCAGCTCTCAAGGAAACTCAGTTTTCACACTCTATGTTTAGTGCCCTTTGAATGCATTATCTAGGAATGAACCTGGTAGAGCATCCCAAACAAACGAATGTTCCACATGCGGGTTTCACATGCCACCAACTCCACATTCACAGGCAACTTCAGCGCCACAGCCGTTTTCAGATAGCCCTCAATGCAAAGGCTCTAGACGCAAATATTGGTGTGAGAGCTAATTCAATCAAGGAAACACTGCATGTTGGTGAAGGGCATATTGAAGAAGGATCAGCCGAGTGGTTCTTGTGGGAGAACAACTCCATTTGGCTCACTAACTTCACACACCATCAGGCTTCCAAGCAGCTCTCAAGGAAACTCAGTTTTCACGCTCTATGCTTAGTGCCCTTTGAGTGCATTATCTAGGAATGAACCTGGTAGAGCATCCCACACAAACGTATGCTCCACATGCGGGTTTCACATGCCACCAACTCCACATTCACAGGCAACTTCAGTGCCACAGCCGTTTTCAGATAGCCCTCAATGCAAAGGCTCTAGACGCAAATATTGGTGTGAGAGCTAATTCAATCAAGGAAACACTGCATGTTGGTGAAGGGCATATTGAAGAAGGATCAGCCGAGTGGTTCTTGTGGGAGAACAACTCCATTTGGCTCACTAACTTCACACACCATCAGGCTTCCAAGCAGCTCTCAAGGAAACTCAGTTTTCACACTCTATGCTTAGTGCCCTTTGAGTGCCTAGGACTGAAATGAAGCTTGGAGAGCATCCCACACAAACGAATGCTCCACATGCGGGTTTCACATGCCACCAACTCCACATTCACAGGCAACTTCAGCGCCACAGCCGTTTTCAGATAGCCCTCAATGCAAAGGCTCTAGACGCAAATATTGGTGTGAGAGCTAATTCAATCAAGGAAACACTGCATGTTGGTGAAGGGCATAATGAAGAAGGATCAGCCGAGTGGTTCTTGTGGGAGAACAACTCCATTTGGCTCACTAACTTCACACACCATCAGGCTTCCAAGCAGCTCTCAAGGAAACTCAGTTTTCACACTCTATGTTTAGTGCCCTTTGAATGCATTATCTAGGAATGAACCTGGTAGAGCATCCCAAACAAACGAATGTTCCACATGCGGGTTTCACATGCCACCAACTCCACATTCACAGGCAACTTCAGCGCCACAGCCGTTTTCAGATAGCCCTCAATGCAAAGGCTCTAGACGCAAATATTGGTGTGAGAGCTAATTCAATCAAGGAAACACTGCATGTTGGTGAAGGGCATATTGAAGAAGGATCAGCCGAGTGGTTCTTGTGGGAGAACAACTCCATTTGGCTCACTAACTTCACACACCATCAGGCTTCCAAGCAGCTCTCAAGGAAACTCAGTTTTCACACTCTATGCTTAGTGCTCTATGTGTGCCTAGGACTGAAATGAAGCTTGGTCAGCATCCCACACAAACGAATGCTCCACATGCGGGTTTCACATGCCACCAACTCCACATTCTCAGGCAACTTCAGCGCCACAGCCGTTTTCAGATAGCCCTCAATGCAAAGGCTCTAGACGCAAATATTGGTGTGAGAGCTAATTCAATCAAGGAAACACTGCATGTTGGTGAAGGGCATATTGAAGAAGGATCAGCAGAGTGGTTCTTGTGGGAGAACAACTCCATTTGGCTCACTAACTTCACACACCATCAGGCTTCCAAGCAGCTCTCAAGGAAACTCAGTTTTCACACTCTATGCTTAGTGCCCTTTGAGTGCATTATCTAGGAATGAACCTGGTAGAGCATCCCACACAAACGAATGCTCCACATGCGGGTTTCACATGCCACCAACCCCACATTGACAGGCAACTTCAGCGCCACAGCCGTTTTCAGATAGCCCTCAATGCAAAGGCTCTAGACACAAATATTGGTGCGAGAGCTAATTAAATCAAGGAAACACTGCATGTTGGTGAAGGGCATATTGAACAAGGATCAGCCGAGTGGTTCTTGTGGGAGAACAACTCCATTTGGCTCACTACACACACCATCAGGCTTCCAAGCAGCTCTCAAGGAAACTCAGTTTTCACACTCTATGCTTAGTGCCCTTTGAGTGCCTAGGACTGAAATGAAGCTTGGTCAGCATCCCACACAAACGAATGCTCCACATGCGGGTTTCACATGCCACCAACTCCACATTCACAGGCAACTTCAGCGCCACAGCCGTTTTCAGATAGCCCTCAATGCAAAGGCTCTAGACGCAAATATTGGTGTGAGAGCTAATTCAATCAAGGAAACACTGCATGTTGGTGAAGGGCATATTGAAGAAGGATCAGCCGAGTAGTTCTTGTGGGAGAACAACTCCATTTGGCTCACTACACACACCATCAGGCTTCCAAGCAGCTCTCAAGGAAACTCAGTTTTCACACTCTATGTTTAGTGCCCTTTGAATGCATTATCTAGGAATGAACCTGGTAGAGCATCCCACACAAACGAATGCTCCACATGCGGGTTTCACATGCCACCAACTCCACATTCACAGGCAACTTCAGCACCACAGCCGTTTTCAGATAACCCTCAATGCAAAGGCTCTAGACGCAAATATTGGTGTGAGAGCTAATTCAATCAAGGAAACACTGCATGTTGGTGAAGGGCATATTGAAGAAGGATCAGCCAAGTGGTTCTTGTGGGAGAACAACTCCATTTGGCTCACTAACTTCACACACCATCAGGCTTCCAAGCAGCTCTCAAGGAAACTCAGTTTTCACACTCTATGCTTAGTGCCCTTTGAGTGCATTATCTAGGAATGATCCTGGTAGACTATCCCACACAAACGAATGCTCCACATGCGGGTTTCACATGCCACCAACTCCACATTCACAGGCAACTTCAGCGCCACAGCCGTTTTCAGATAGCCCTCAATGCAAAGGCTCTAGACGCAAATATTGGTGTGAGAGCTAATTCAATCAAGGAAACACTGCATGTTGGTGAAGGGCATATTGAAGAAGGATCAGCCGAATGTTTCTTGTGGGAGAACAACTCCATTTGGCTCACTAACTTCACACACCATCAGGCTTCCAAGCAGCTCTCAAGGAAACTCAGTTTTCACACTCTATGCTTAGTGCCCTTTGAGTGTCTAGGACTGAAATGAAGCTTGGAGAGCATCCCACACAAACGAATGTTCCACATGCGTGTTTCACATGCCACCAACTCCACATTCACAGGCAACTTCATCGCCACAGCCGTTTTCAGATAGCCCTCAATGCAAAGGCTCTAGACGCAAATATTCGTGTGAGAGCTAATTCAATCAAGGAAACACTGCATGTTGGTGAAGGGCATATTGAAGAAGGATCAGCCGAGTGGTTCTTGTGGGAGAACAACTCCATTTGGCTCACTAACTTCACACACCATCAGGCTTCCAAGCAGCTCTCAAGGAAACTCAGTTTTCACACTCTATGCTTAGTGCCCTTTGAGTGCATTGTCTAGGAATGAACCTGGTAGAGCATCCCACACAAACGAATGCTCCACATGCGGGTTTCACATGCCACCAACTCCACATTCACAGGCAACTTCAGCGCCACAGCCGTTTTCAGATAGCCCTCAATGCAAAGGCTCTAGACGCAAATATTGGTGTGAGAGCTAATTCAATCAAGGAAACACTGCATGTTGGTGAAGGGCATATTGAAGAAGCATCAGCCGAGTGGTTCTTGTGGGAGAACAACTCCATTTGGCTCACTAACTTCACACACCATCAGGCTTCCAAGCAGCTCTCAAGGAAACTCAGTTTTCACACTCTATGCTTAGTGCCCTTTGAGTGCATGATCTAGGAATGAACCTGGTAGAGCATCCCACACAAACGAATGCTCCACATGCGGGTTTCACATGCCACCAACTCCACATTCACAGGCAACTTCAGCGCCACAGCCGTTTTCAGATAGCCCTCAATGCAAAGGCTCTAGACGCAAATATTGGTGTGAGAGCTAATTCAATCAAGGAAACACTGCATGTTGGTGAAGGGCATATTGAAGAAGGATCAGCCGAGTGGTTCTTGTGGGAGAACAACTCCATTTGGCTCACTAACTTCACACACCATCAGGCTTCCAAGCAGCTCTCAAGGAAACTCAGTTTTCACATTCTATGCTTAGTGCCCTTTGAGTGCATTATCTAGGAATGAAGCTGGTAGACTATCCCACACAAACGAATGCTCCACATGCGGGTTTCACATGCCACCAACTCCACATTCACAGGCAACTTCAGCGCCACAGCCGTTTTCAGATAGCCCTCAATGCAAAGGCTCTAGACGCAAATATTGGTGTGAGAGCTAATTCAATCAAGGAAACACTGCATGTTGGTGAAGGGCATATTGAAGAAGGATCAGCCGAATGGTTCTTGTGGGAGAACAACTCCATTTGGCTCACTAA
This sequence comes from Ochotona princeps, assembly GCF_030435755.1. Lineage (NCBI taxonomy): Eukaryota > Metazoa > Chordata > Mammalia > Lagomorpha > Ochotonidae > Ochotona > Ochotona princeps. Next base: position 17,589 of record NW_026699233.1, on the reverse strand, counting down.
CTTCACACACCATCAGGCTTCCAAGCAGCTCTCAAGGAAACTCAGTTTTCACACTCTATGCTCAGTGCCCTTTGAGTGCATTTTCTAGGAATGAACCTGGTAGAGCATCCCACACAAACGAATGCTCCACATGCGGTTTTCACATGCCACCAACTCCACATTCACAGGCAACTTCAGCGCCACAGCCGTTTTCAGATAGCCCTCAATGCAAAGGCTCTAGACGCAAATATTGGTGTGAGAGCTAATTCAATCAAGGAAACACTGCATGTTGGTGAAGGGCATATTGAAGAAGGATCAGCCGAGTGGTTCTTGTGGGAGAACAACTCCATTTGGCTCACTAACTTCACACACCATCAGGCTTCCAAGCAGCTCTCAAGGAAACTCCGTTTTCACACTCTATGCTTAGTGCCCTTTGTATGGCTAGGACTGAAATGAACCTGGTAGAGCATCCAACACAAACGAATGCTCCACATGCGGGTTTCACATGCCACCAACTCCACATTCACAGGCAACTTCAGCGCCACAGCCGTTTTCAGATAGCCCTCAATGCAAAGGCTCTAGACGCAAATATTGGTGTGAGAGCTAATTCAATCAAGGAAACACTTCATGTTGGTGAAGGGCATATTGAAGAAGGATCAGCCGAGTGGTTCTTGTGGGAGAACAACTCCATTTGGCTCACTAACTTCACACACCATCAGGCTTCCAAGCAGCTCTCAAGGAAACTCAGTTTTCACACTCTATGCTTAGTGCCCTTTGAGTGCATTTTCTAGGAATGAACCTGGTAGAGCATCCCACACAAACGAATGCTCCACATGCGGTTTTCACATGCCACCAACTCCACATTCACAGGCAACTTCAGCGCCACAGCCGTTTTCAGATAGCCCTCAATGCAAAGGCTCTAGACTCAAATATTGGTGTGAGAGCTAATTCAATCAAGGAAACACTGCATGTTGGTGAAGGGCATATTGAAGAAGGATCAGCCGAGTGGTTCTTGTGGGAGAACAACTCCATTTGGCTCACTAACTTCACACACCATCAGGCTTCCAAGCAGCTCTCAAGGAAACTCAGTTTTCACACTCTATGCTTAGTGCTCTATGTGTGCCTAGGACTGAAATGAAGCTTGGTCCGCATCCCACACAAACGAATGCTCCACATGCGGGTTTCACATGCCACCAACTCCACATTCTCAGGCAACTTCAGCGCCACAGCCGTTTTCAGATAGCCCTCAATGCAAAGGCTCTAGACGCAAATATTGGTGTGAGAGCTAATTCAATCAAGGAAACACTGCATGTTGGTGAAGGGCATATTGAAGCAGGATCAGCCAAGTGGTTCTTGTGGGAGAACAACTCCATTTGGCTCACTAACTTCACACACCATCAGGCTTCCAAGCAGCTCTCAAGGAAACTCAGTTTTCACACTCTATGTTTAGTGCCCTTTGAGTGCATTATCTAGGAATGAACCTGGTAGAGCATCCCACACAAACAAATGTTCCACATGCGGGTTTCACATGCCACCAACTCCACATTCACAGGCAACTTCAGCGCCACAGCCGTTTTCAGATAGCCCTCAATGCAAAGGCTCTAGACGCAAATATTGGTGTGAGAGCTAATTCAATCAAGGAAACACTGCATGTTGGTGAAGGGCATATTGAAGAAGGATCAGCCGAGTGGTTCTTGTGGGAGAACAACTCCATTTGGCTCACTAACTTCACACACCATCAGGCTTCCAAGCAGCTCTCAAGGAAACTCAGTTTTCACACTCTATGCTTAGTGCTCTATGTGTGCCTAGGACTGAAATGAAGCTTGGTCAGCATCCAACACAAACGTATGCTCCACATGCGGGTTTCACATGCCACCAACTCCACATTCAAGGGCAACTTCAGCGCCACAGCCGTTTTCAGATAGCCCTCAATGCAAAGGCTCTAGACGCAAATATTGGTGTGAGAGCTAATTCAATCAAGGAAACACTGCATGTTGGTGAAGGGCATATTGAAGAAGGATCAGCCGAGTGGTTCTTGTGGGAGAACAACTCCATTTGGCTCACTAACTTCACACACCATCAGGCTTCCAAGCAGCTCTCAAGGAAACTCAGTTTTCACACTCTATGCTTAGTGCTCTATGTGTGCCTAGGACTGAAATGAAGCTTGGTCCGCATCCCACACAAACGAATGCTCCACATGCGGGTTTCACATGCCACCAACTCCACATTCTCAGGCAACTTCAGCGCCACAGCCGTTTTCAGATAGCCCTCAATGCAAAGGCTCTAGACGCAAATATTGGTGTGAGAGCTAATTCAATCAAGGAAACACTGCATGTTGGTGAAGGGCATATTGAAGCAGGATCAGCCAAGTGGTTCTTGTGGGAGAACAACTCCATTTGGCTCACTAACTTCACACACCATCAGGCTTCCAAGCAGCTCTCAAGGAAACTCAGTTTTCACACTCTATGTTTAGTGCCCTTTGAGTGCATTATCTAGGAATGAACCTGGTAGAGCATCCCACACAAACAAATGTTCCACATGCGGGTTTCACATGCCACCAACTCCACATTCACAGGCAACTTCAGCGCCACAGCCGTTTTCAGATAGCCCTCAATGCAAAGGCTCTAGACGCAAATATTGGTGTGAGAGCTAATTCAATCAAGGAAACACTGCATGTTGGTGAAGGGCATATTGAAGAAGGATCAGCCGAGTGGTTCTTGTGGGAGAACAACTCCATTTGGCTCACTAACTTCACACACCATCAGGCTTCCAAGCAGCTCTCAAGGAAACTCAGTTTTCACACTCTATGCTTAGTGCCCTTTGAGTGCATTTTCTAGGAATGAACCTGGTAGAGCATCCCACACAAACGAATGCTCCACATGCGGTTTTCACATGCCACCAACTCCACATTCACAGGCAACTTCAGCGCCACAGCCGTTTTCAGATAGCCCTCAATGCAAAGGCTCTAGACGCAAATATTGGTGTGAGAGCTAATTCAATCAAGGAAACACTGCATGTTGGTGAAGGGCATATTGAAGAAGGATCAGCCGAGTGGTTCTTGTGGGAGAACAACTCCATTTGGCTCACTAACTTCACACACCATCAGGCTTCCAAGCAGCTCTCAAGGAAACTCAGTTTTCACACTCTATGCTTAGTGCTCTATGTGTGCCTAGGACTGAAATGAAGCTTGGTCAGCATCCCACACAAACGAATGCTCCACATGCGGGTTTCACATGCCACCAACTCCACATTCTCAGGCAACTTCAGCGCCACAGCCGTTTTCAGATAGCCCTCAATGCAAAGGCTCTAGACGCAAATATTGGTGTGAGAGCTAATTCAATCAAGGAAACACTGCATGTTGGTGAAGGGCATATTGAAGCAGGATCAGCCAAGTGGTTCTTGTGGGAGAACAACTCCATTTGGCTCACTAACTTCACACACCATCAGGCTTCCAAGCAGCTCTCAAGGAAACTCAGTTTTCACACTCTATGTTTAGTGCCCTTTGAGTGCATTATCTAGGAATGAACCTGGTAGAGCATCCCACACAAACAAATGTTCCACATGCGGGTTTCACATGCCACCAACTCCACATTCACAGGCAACTTCAGCGCCACAGCCGTTTTCAGATAGCCCTCAATGCAAAGGCTCTAGACGCAAATATTGGTGTGAGAGCTAATTCAATCAAGGAAACACTGCATGTTGGTGAAGGGCATATTGAAGAAGGATCAGCCGAGTGGTTCTTGTGGGAGAACAACTCCATTTGGCTCACTAACTTCACACACCATCAGGCTTCCAAGCAGCTCTCAAGGAAACTCAGTTTTCACACTCTATGCTTAGTGCCCTTTGAGTGCATTATCTAGGAATGAACCTGGTAGAGCATCCCACACAAACGAATGCTCCACATGCGGGTTTCACATGCCACCAATTCCACATTCACAGGCAACTTCAGCGCCACAGCCGTTTTCAGATAGCCCTCAATGCAAAGGCTCTAGACGCAAATATTGGTGTGAGAGCTAATTCAATCAAGGAAACACTGCATGTTGGTGAAGGGCATATTGAAGAAGGATCAGCCGAGTGGTTCTTGTGGGAGAACAACTCCATTTGGCTCACTAACTTCACACACCATCAGGCTTCCAAGCAGCTCTCAAGGAAACTCAGTTTTCACACTCTATGCTTAGTGCCCTTTGAGTGCATTATCTAGGAATGAACCTGGTAGAGCATCCCACACAAACGAATGCTCCACATGCGGGTTTCACATGCCACCAACTCCACATTCTCAGGCAACTTCAGCGCCACAGCCGTTTTCAGATAGCCCTCAATGCAAAGGCTCTAGACGCAAATATTGGTGTGAGAGCTAATTCAATCAAGGAAACACTGCATGTTGGTGAAGGGCATATTGAAGAAGGATCAGCCGAGTGGTTCTTGTGGGAGAACAACTCCATTTGGCTCACTAACTTCACACACCATCAGGCTTCCAAGCAGCTCTCAAGGAAACTCAGCTTTCACACTCTATGCTTAGTGCCCTTTCTATGGCTAGGACTGAAATGAACCAGGTAGAGCATCCCACACAAACGAATGCTCCACATGCGGGTTTCACATGCCACCAACTCCACATTCACAGGCAACTTCAGCGCCACAGCCGTTTTCAGATAGCCCTCAATGCAAAGGCTCTAGACGCAAATATTGGTGTGAGAGCTAATTCAATCAAGGAAACACTGCATGTTGGTGAAGGGCATATTGAAGAAGGATCAGCGAAGTGGTTCTTGTGGGAGAACAACTCCATTTGGCTCACTAACTTCACACACCATCAGGCTTCCAAGCAGCTCTCAAGGAAACTCAGTTTTCACACTCTATGCTTAGTGCCCTTTGAGTGCATTTTCTAGGAATGAACCTGGTAGAGCATCCCACACAAACGAATGCTCCACATGCGGTTTTCACATGCCACCAACTCCACATTCACAGGCAACTTCAGCGCCACAGCCGTTTTCAGATAGCCCTCAATGCAAAGGCTCTAGACGCAAATATTGGTGTGAGAGCTAATTCAATCAAGGAAACACTGCATGTTGGTGAAGGGCATATTGAAGAAGGATCAGCCGAGTGGTTCTTGTGGGAGAACAACTCCATTTGGCTCACTAACTTCACACACCATCAGGCTTCCAAGCAGCTCTCAAGCAAACTCAGTTTTCACACTCTATGCTTAGTGCCCTTTGAGTGCATTATCTAGGAATGAACCTGGTAGAGCATCCCACACAAACGAATGCTCCACATGCGGGTTTCACATGCCACCAACTCCACATTCTCAGGCAACTTCAGCGCCACAGCCGTTTTCAGATAGCCCTCAATGCAAAGGCTCTAGACGCAAATATTGGTGTGAGAGCTAATTCAATCAAGGAAACACTGCATGTTGGTGAAGGGCATATTGAAGAAGGATCAGCCGAGTGGTTCTTGTGGGAGAACAACTCCATTTGGTGCACTAACTTCACACACCATCAGGCTTCCAAGCAGCTCTCAAGGAAACTCAGTTTTCACACTCTATGCTTAGTGCCCTTTGTATGGCTAGGACTGAAATGAACCTGGTAGAGCATCCCACACAAACGAATGCTCCACATGCGGGTTTCACATGCCACCAACTCCACATTCACAGGCAACTTCAGCGCCACAGCCGTTTTCAGATAGCCCTCAATGCAAAGGCTCTAGACGCAAATATTGGTGTGAGAGCTAATTCAATCAAGGAAACACTGCATGTTGGTGAAGGGCATATTGAAGAAGGATCAGCCGAGTGGTTCTTGTGGGAGAACAACTCCATTTGGCTCACTAACTTCACACACCATCAGGCTTCCAAGCAGCTCTCAAGGAAACTCAGTTTTCACACTCTATGCTTAGTGCCCTTTGAGTGCCTAGGACTGAAATGAAGCTTGGTCAGCATCCCACACAAACGAATGCTCCACATGCGGGTTTCACATGCCACCAACTCCACATTCACAGGCAACTTCAGCGCCACAGCCGTTTTCAGATAGCCCTCAATGCAAAGGCTCTAGACACAAATATTGGTGTGAGAGCTAATTCAATCAAGGAAACACTGCATGTTGGTGAAGGGCATATTGAAGAAGGATCAGCCGAGTGGTTCTTGTGGGAGAACAACTCCATTTGGCTCACTAACTTCACACACCATCAGGCTTCCAAGCAGCTCTCAAGGAAACTCAGTTTTCACACTCTATGCTTAGTGCCCTTTGAGTGCATTATCTAGGAATGAACCTGGTAGAGCATCCCACACAAACGAATGCTCCACATGCAGGTTTCACATGCCACCAACTCCACATTCACAGGCAACTTCAGCGCCACAGCCGTTTTCAGATAGCCCTCAATGCAAAGGCTCTAGACGCAAATATTGGTGTGAGAGCTAATTCAATCAAGGAAACACTGCATGTTGGTGAAGGGCATATTGAAGAAGGATCAGCCGAGTGGTTCTTGTGGGAGAACAACTCCATTTGGCTCACTAACTTCACACACCATCAGGCTTCCAAGCAGCTCTCAAGGAAACTCAGTTTTCACACTCTATGCTTAGTGCCCTTTGAGTGCATTATCTAGGAATGAACCTGGTAGAGCATCCCACACAAACGAATGCTCCACATGCAGGTTTCACATGCCACCAACTCCACATTCACAGGCAACTTCAGCGCCACAGCCGTTTTCAGATAGCCCTCAATGCAAAGGCTCTAGACGCAAATATTGGTGTGAGAGCTAATTCAATCAAGGAAACACTGCATGTTGGTGAAGGGCATATTGAAGAAGGATCAGCCGAGTGGTTCTTGTGGGAGAACAACTCCATTTGGCTCACTAACTTCACACACCATCAGGCTTCCAAGCAGCTCTCAAGGAAACTCAGTTTTCACACTCTATGCTTAGTGCCCTTTGTATGGCTAGGACTGAAATGAACCTGGTAGAGCATCCCACACAAACGAATGCTCCACATGCGGGTTTCACATGCCACCAACTCCACATTCACAGGCAACTTCAGCGCCACAGCCGTTTTCAGATAGCCCTCAATGCAAAGGCTCTAGACGCAAATATTGGTGTGAGAGCTAATTCAATCAAGGAAACACTGCATGTTGGTGAAGGGCATATTGAAGAAGGATCAGCCGAGTGGTTCTTGTGGGAGAACAACTCCATTTGGCTCACTAACTTCACACACCATCAGGCTTCCAAGCAGCTCTCAAGGAAACTCAGTTTTCACACTCTATGCTTAGTGCCCTTTGAGTGCATTATCTAGGAATGAACCTGGTAGAGCATCCCACACAAACGAATGCTCCACATGCAGGTTTCACATGCCACCAACTCCACATTCACAGGCAACTTCAGCGCCACAGCCGTTTTCAGATAGCCCTCAATGCAAAGGCTCTAGACGCAAATATTGGTGTGAGAGCTAATTCAATCAAGGAAACACTGCATGTTGGTGAAGGGCATATTGAAGAAGGATCAGCCGAGTGGTTCTTGTGGGAGAACAACTCCATTTGGCTCACTAACTTCACACACCATCAGGCTTCCAAGCAGCTCTCAAGGAAACTCAGTTTTCACACTCTATGCTTAGTGCCCTTTGTATGGCTAGGACTGAAATGAACCTGGTAGATCATCCCACACAAACGAATGCTCCACATGCGGGTTTCACATGCCACCAACTCCACATTCACAGGCAACTTCAGCGCCACAGCCGTTTTCAGATAGCCCTCAATGCAAAGGCTCTAGACGCAAATATTGGTGTGAGAGCTAATTCAATCAAGGAAACACTGCATGTTGGTGAAGGGCATATTGAAGAAGGATCAGCCGAGTGGTTCTTGTGGGAGAACAACTCCATTTGGCTCACTAACTTCACACACCATCAGGCTTCCAAGCAGCTCTCAAGGAAACTCAGTTTTCACACTCTATGCTTAGTGCCCTTTGAGTGCATTATCTAGGAATGAACCTGGTAGAGCATCCCACACAAACGAATGCTCCACATGCGGGTTTCACATGCCACCAACTCCACATTCTCAGGCAACTTCAGCGCCACAGCCGTTTTCAGATAGCCCTCAATGCAAAGGCTCTAGACGCAAATATTGGTGTGAGAGCTAATTCAATCAAGGAAACACTGCATGTTGGTGAAGGGCATATTGAAGAAGGATCAGCCGAGTGGTTCTTGTGGGAGAACAACTCCATTTGGCTCACTAACTTCACACACCATCAGGCTTCCAAGCAGCTCTCAAGGAAACTCAGTTTTCACACTCTATGCTTAGTGCCCTTTGAGTGCATTATCTAGGAATGAACCTGGTAGAGCATCCCACACAAACGAATGCTCCACATGCGGGTTTCACATGCCACCAACTCCACATTCACAGGCAACTTCAGCGCCACAGCCGTTTTCAGATAGCCCTCAATGCAAAGGCTCTAGACGCAAATATTGGTGTGAGAGCTAATTCAATCAAGGAAACACTGCATGTTGGTGAAGGGCATATTGAAGAAGGATCAGCCGAGTGGTTCTTGTGGGAGAACAACTCCATTTGGCTCACTAACTTCACACACCATCAGGCTTCCAAGCAGCTCTCAAGGAAACTCAGTTTTCACACTCTATGCTTAGTGCCCTTTGTAATGCTAGGACTGAAATGAACCTGGTAGAGCATCCCACACAAACGAATGCTCCACATGCGGGTTTCACATGCCACCAACTCCACATTCACAGGCAACTTCAGCGCCACAGCCGTTTTCAGATAGCCCTCAATGCAAAGGCTCTAGACACAAATATTGGTGTGAGAGCTAATTCAATCAAGGAAACACTGCATGTTGGTGAAGGGCATATTGAAGAAGGATCAGCCGAGTGGTTCTTGTGGGAGAACAACTCCATTTGGCTCACTAACTTCACACACCATCAGGCTTCCAAGCAGCTCTCAAGGAAACTCAGTTTTCACACTCTATGCTTAGTGCCCTTTGAGTGCATTATCTAGGAATGAACCTGGTAGAGCATCCCACACAAACGAATGCTCCACATGCGGGTTTCACATGCCACCAACTCCACATTCACAGGCAACTTCAGCGCCACAGCCGTTTTCAGATAGCCCTCAATGCAAAGGCTCTAGACGCAAATATTGGTGTGAGAGCTAATTCAATCAAGGAAACACTGCATGTTGGTGAAGGGCATATTGAAGAAGGATCAGCCGAGTGGTTCTTGTGGGAGAACAACTCCATTTGGCTCACTAACTTCACACACCATCAGGCTTCCAAGCAGCTCTCAAGGAAACTCAGTTTTCACACTCTATGCTTAGTGCCCTTTGTAATGCTAGGACTGAAATGAACCTGGTAGAGCATCCCACACAAACGAATGCTCCACATGCGGGTTTCACATGCCACCAACTCCACATTCACAGGCAACTTCAGCGCCACAGCCGTTTTCAGATAGCCCTCAATGCAAAGGCTCTAGACACAAATATTGGTGTGAGAGCTAATTCAATCAAGGAAACACTGCATGTTGGTGAAGGGCATATTGAAGAAGGATCAGCCGAGTGGTTCTTGTGGGAGAACAACTCCATTTGGCTCACTAACTTCACACACCATCAGGCTTCCAAGCAGCTCTCAAGGAAACTCAGTTTTCACACTCTATGCTTAGTGCCCTTTGAGTGCATTATCTAGGAATGAACCTGGTAGAGCATCCCACACAAACGAATGCTCCACATGCGGGTTTCACATGCCACCAACTCCACATTCACAGGCAACTTCAGCGCCACAGCCGTTTTCAGATAGCCCTCAATGCAAAGGCTCTAGACGCAAATATTGGTGTGAGAGCTAATTCAATCAAGGAAACACTGCATGTTGGTGAAGGGCATATTGAAGAAGGATCAGCCGAGTGGTTCTTGTGGGAGAACAACTCCATTTGGCTCACTAACTTCACACACCATCAGGCTTCCAAGCAGCTCTCAAGGAAACTCAGTTTTCACACTCCATGCTTAGTGCCCTTTGTATCCCTAGGACTGAAATGAACCTGGTAGAGCATCCCACACAAACGAATGCTCCACATGCGGGTTTCACATGCCACCAACTCCACATTCACAGGCAACTTCAGCGCCACAGCCGTTTTCAGATAGCCCTCAATGCAAAGGCTCTAGACGCAAATATTGGTGTGAGAGCTAATTCAATCAAGGAAACACTGCATGTTGGTGAAGGGCATATTGAAGAAGGATCAGCCGAGTGGTTCTTGTGGGAGAACAACTCCATTTGGCTCACTAACTTCACACACCATCAGGCTTCCAAGCAGCTCTCAAGGAAACTCAGTTTTCACACTCCATGCTTAGTGCCCTTTGTATCCCTAGGACTGAAATGAACCTGGTAGAGCATCCCACACAAACGAATGCTCCACATGCGGGTTTCACATGCCACCAACTCCACATTCACAGGCAACTTCAGCGCCACAGCCGTTTTCAGATAGCCCTCAATGCAAAGGCTCTAGACGCAAATATTGGTGTGAGAGCTAATTCAATCAAGGAAACACTGCATGTTGGTGAAGGGCATATTGAAGAAGGATCAGCCGAGTGGTTCTTGTGGGAGAACAACTCCATTTGGCTCACTAACTTCACACACCATCAGGCTTCCAAGCAGCTCTCAAGGAAACTCAGTTTTCACACTCTATGCTTAGTGCCCTTTGAGTGCATTATCTAGGAATGAACCTGGTAGAGCATCCCACACAAACGAATGCTCCACATGCGGGTTTCACATGCCACCAACTCCACATTCTCAGGCAACTTCAGCGCCACAGCCGTTTTCAGATAGCCCTCAATGCAAAGGCTCTAGACGCAAATATTGGTGTGAGAGCTAATTCAATCAAGGAAACACTGCATGTTGGTGAAGGGCATATTGAAGAAGGATCAGCCGAGTGGTTCTTGTGGGAGAACAACTCCATTTGGCTCACTAACTTCACACACCATCAGGCTTCCAAGCAGCTCTCAAGGAAACTCCGTTTTCACACTCTATGCTTAGTGCCCTTTGAGTGCATTATCTAGGAATGAACCTGGTAGAGCATCCCACACAAACGAATGCTCCACATGCGGGTTTCACATGCCACCAACTCCACATTCACAGGCGACTTCAGCGCCACAGCAGTTTTCAGATAGCCCTCAATGCAAAGGCTCTAGACGCAAATATTGGTGTGAGAGCTAATTCAATCAAGGAAACACTGCATGTTGGTGAAGGGCATATTGAAGAAGGATCAGCCGAGTGGTTCTTGTGGGAGAACAACTCCATTTGGCTCACTAACTTCACACACCATCAGGCTTCCAAGCAGCTCTCAAGGAAACTCAGTTTTCACACTCCATGCTTAGTGCCCTTTGTATGGCTAGGACTGAAATGAACCTGGTAGAGCATCCCACACAAACGAATGCTCCACATGCGGGTTTCACATGCCACCAACTCCACATTCACAGGCAACTTCAGCGCCACAGCCGTTTTCAGATAGCCCTCAATGCAAAGGCTCTAGACGCAAATATTGGTGTGAGAGCTAATTCAATCAAGGAAACACTGCATGTTGGTGAAGGGCATATTGAAGAAGGATCAGCCGAGTGGTTCTTGTGGGAGAACAACTCCATTTGGCTCACTAACTTCACACACCATCAGGCTTCCAAGCAGCTCTCAAGGAAACTCCGTTTTCACACTCTATGCTTAGTGCCCTTTGAGTGCATTATCTAGGAATGAACCTGGTAGAGCATCCCACACAAACGAATGCTCCACATGCGGGTTTCACATGCCACCAACTCCACATTCACAGGCAACTTCAGCGCCACAGCCGTTTTCAGATAGCCCTCAATGCAAAGGCTCTAGACGCAAATATTGGTGTGAGAGCTAATTCAATCAAGGAAACACTGCATGTTGGTGAAGGGCATATTGAAGAAGGATCAGCCGAGTGGTTCTTGTGGGAGAACAACTCCATTTGGCTCACTAACTTCACACACCATCAGGCTTCCAAGCAGCTCTCAAGGAAACTCAGTTTTCACACTCTATGCTTAGTGCCCTTTGAGTGCATTATCTAGGAATGAACCTGGTAGAGCATCCCACACAAACGAATGCTCCACATGCGGGTTTCACATGCCACCAACTCCACATTCACAGGCAACTTCAGCGCCACAGCCGTTTTCAGATAGCCCTCAATGCAAAGGCTCTAGACGCAAATATTGGTGTGAGAGCTAATTCAATCAAGGAAACACTGCATGTTGGTGAAGGGCATATTGAAGAAGGATCAGCCGAGTGGTTCTTGTGGGAGAACAACTCCATTTGGCTCACTAACTTCACACACCATCAGGCTTCCAAGCAGCTCTCAAGGAAACTCCGTTTTCACACTCTATGCTTAGTGCCCTTTGAGTGCATTATCTAGGAATGAACCTGGTAGAGCATCCCACACAAACGAATGCTCCACATGCGGGTTTCACATGCCACCAACTCCACATTCACAGGCAACTTCAGCGCCACAGCCGTTTTCAGATAGCCCTCAATGCAAAGGCTCTAGACGCAAATATTGGTGTGAGAGCTAATTCAATCAAGGAAACACTGCATGTTGGTGAAGGGCATATTGAAGAAGGATCAGCCGAGTGGTTCTTGTGGGAGAACAACTCCATTTGGCTCACTAACTTCACACACCATCAGGCTTCCAAGCAGCTCTCAAGGAAACTCAGTTTTCACACTCTATGCTTAGTGCCCTTTGAGTGCATTATCTAGGAATGAACCTGGTAGAGCATCCCACACAAACGAATGCTCCACATGCGGGTTTCACATGCCACCAATTCCACATTCACAGGCAACTTCAGCGCCACAGCCGTTTTCAGATAGCCCTCAATGCAAAGGCTCTAGACGCAAATATTGGTGTGAGAGCTAATTCAATCAAGGAAACACTGCATGTTGGTGAAGGGCATATTGAAGAAGGATCAGCCGAGTGGTTCTTGTGGGAGAACAACTCCATTTGGCTCACTAACTTCACACACCATCAGGCTTCCAAGCAGCTCTCAAGGAAACTCAGTTTTCACACTCTATGCTTAGTGCCCTTTGAGTGCATTATCTAGGAATGAACCTGGTAGAGCATCCCACACAAACGAATGCTCCACATGCGGGTTTCACATGCCACCAACTCCACATTCTCAGGCAACTTCAGCGCCACAGCCGTTTTCAGATAGCCCTCAATGCAAAGGCTCTAGACGCAAATATTGGTGTGAGAGCTAATTCAATCAAGGAAACACTGCATGTTGGTGAAGGGCATATTGAAGAAGGATCAGCCGAGTGGTTCTTGTGGGAGAACAACTCCATTTGGCTCACTAACTTCACACACCATCAGGCTTCCAAGCAGCTCTCAAGGAAACTCAGCTTTCACACTCTATGCTTAGTGCCCTTTCTATGGCTAGGACTGAATGAACCAGGTAGAGCATCCCACACAAACGAATGCTCCACATGCGGGTTTCACATGCCACCAACTCCACATTCACAGGCAACTTCAGCGCCACAGCCGTTTTCAGATAGCCCTCAATGCAAAGGCTCTAGACGCAAATATTGGTGTGAGAGCTAATTCAATCAAGGAAACACTGCATGTTGGTGAAGGGCATATTGAAGAAGGATCAGCGAAGTGGTTCTTGTGGGAGAACAACTCCATTTGGCTCACTAACTTCACACACCATCAGGCTTCCAAGCAGCTCTCAAGGAAACTCAGTTTTCACACTCTATGCTTAGTGCCCTTTGAGTGCATTTTCTAGGAATGAACCTGGTAGAGCATCCCACACAAACGAATGCTCCACATGCGGGTTTCACATGCCACCAACTCCACATTCACAGGCAACTTCAGCGCCACAGCCGTTTTCAGATAGCCCTCAATGCAAAGGCTCTAGACGCAAATATTGGTGTGAGAGCTAATTCAATCAAGGAAACACTGCATGTTGGTGAAGGGCATATTGAAGAAGGATCAGCCGAGTGGTTCTTGTGGGAGAACAACTCCATTTGGCTCACTAACTTCACACACCATCAGGCTTCCAAGCAGCTCTCAAGCAAACTCAGTTTTCACACTCTATGCTTAGTGCCCTTTGAGTGCATTATCTAGGAATGAACCTGGTAGAGCATCCCACACAAACGAATGCTCCACATGCGGGTTTCACATGCCACCAACTCCACATTCTCAGGCAACTTCAGCGCCACAGCCGTTTTCAGATAGCCCTCAATGCAAAGGCTCTAGACGCAAATATTGGTGTGAGAGCTAATTCAATCAAGGAAACACTGCATGTTGGTGAAGGGCATATTGAAGAAGGATCAGCCGAGTGGTTCTTGTGGGAGAACAACTCCATTTGGTGCACTAACTTCACACACCATCAGGCTTCCAAGCAGCTCTCAAGGAAACTCAGTTTTCACACTCTATGCTTAGTGCCCTTTGTATGGCTAGGACTGAAATGAACCTGGTAGAGCATCCCACACAAACGAATGCTCCACATGCGGGTTTCACATGCCACCAACTCCACATTCACAGGCAACTTCAGCGCCACAGCCGTTTTCAGATAGCCCTCAATGCAAAGGCTCTAGACGCAAATATTGGTGTGAGAGCTAATTCAATCAAGGAAACACTGCATGTTGGTGAAGGGCATATTGAAGAAGGATCAGCCGAGTGGTTCTTGTGGGAGAACAACTCCATTTGGCTCACTAACTTCACACACCATCAGGCTTCCAAGCAGCTCTCAAGGAAACTCAGTTTTCACACTCTATGCTTAGTGCCCTTTGAGTGCCTAGGACTGAAATGAAGCTTGGTCAGCATCCCACACAAACGAATGCTCCACATGCGGGTTTCACATGCCACCAACTCCACATTCACAGGCAACTTCAGCGCCACAGCCGTTTTCAGATAGCCCTCAATGCAAAGGCTCTAGACACAAATATTGGTGTGAGAGCTAATTCAATCAAGGAAACACTGCATGTTGGTGAAGGGCATATTGAAGAAGGATCAGCCGAGTGGTTCTTGTGGGAGAACAACTCCATTTGGCTCACTAACTTCACACACCATCAGGCTTCCAAGCAGCTCTCAAGGAAACTCAGTTTTCACACTCTATGCTTAGTGCCCTTTGAGTGCATTATCTAGGAATGAACCTGGTAGAGCATCCCACACAAACGAATGCTCCACATGCAGGTTTCACATGCCACCAACTCCACATTCACAGGCAACTTCAGCGCCACAGCCGTTTTCAGATAGCCCTCAATGCAAAGGCTCTAGACGCAAATATTGGTGTGAGAGCTAATTCAATCAAGGAAACACTGCATGTTGGTGAAGGGCATATTGAAGAAGGATCAGCCGAGTGGTTCTTGTGGGAGAACAACTCCATTTGGCTCACTAACTTCACACACCATCAGGCTTCCAAGCAGCTCTCAAGGAAACTCAGTTTTCACACTCTATGCTTAGTGCCCTTTGAGTGCATTATCTAGGAATGAACCTGGTAGAGCATCCCACACAAACGAATGCTCCACATGCAGGTTTCACATGCCACCAACTCCACATTCACAGGCAACTTCAGCGCCACAGCCGTTTTCAGATAGCCCTCAATGCAAAGGCTCTAGACGCAAATATTGGTGTGAGAGCTAATTCAATCAAGGAAACACTGCATGTTGGTGAAGGGCATATTGAAGAAGGATCAGCCGAGTGGTTCTTGTGGGAGAACAACTCCATTTGGCTCACTAACTTCACACACCATCAGGCTTCCAAGCAGCTCTCAAGGAAACTCAGTTTTCACACTCTATGCTTAGTGCCCTTTGTATGGCTAGGACTGAAATGAACCTGGTAGAGCATCCCACACAAACGAATGCTCCACATGCGGGTTTCACATGCCACCAACTCCACATTCACAGGCAACTTCAGCGCCACAGCCGTTTTCAGATAGCCCTCAATGCAAAGGCTCTAGACGCAAATATTGGTGTGAGAGCTAATTCAATCAAGGAAACACTGCATGTTGGTGAAGGGCATATTGAAGAAGGATCAGCCGAGTGGTTCTTGTGGGAGAACAACTCCATTTGGCTCACTAACTTCACACACCATCAGGCTTCCAAGCAGCTCTCAAGGAAACTCAGTTTTCACACTCTATGCTTAGTGCCCTTTGAGTGCATTATCTAGGAATGAACCTGGTAGAGCATCCCACACAAACGAATGCTCCACATGCAGGTTTCACATGCCACCAACTCCACATTCACAGGCAACTTCAGCGCCACAGCCGTTTTCAGATAGCCCTCAATGCAAAGGCTCTAGACGCAAATATTGGTGTGAGAGCTAATTCAATCAAGGAAACACTGCATGTTGGTGAAGGGCATATTGAAGAAGGATCAGCCGAGTGGTTCTTGTGGGAGAACAACTCCATTTGGCTCACTAACTTCACACACCATCAGGCTTCCAAGCAGCTCTCAAGGAAACTCAGTTTTCACACTCTATGCTTAGTGCCCTTTGTATGGCTAGGACTGAAATGAACCTGGTAGATCATCCCACACAAACGAATGCTCCACATGCGGGTTTCACATGCCACCAACTCCACATTCACAGGCAACTTCAGCGCCACAGCCGTTTTCAGATAGCCCTCAATGCAAAGGCTCTAGACGCAAATATTGGTGTGAGAGCTAATTCAATCAAGGAAACACTGCATGTTGGTGAAGGGCATATTGAAGAAGGATCAGCCGAGTGGTTCTTGTGGGAGAACAACTCCATTTGGCTCACTAACTTCACACACCATCAGGCTTCCAAGCAGCTCTCAAGGAAACTCAGTTTTCACACTCTATGCTTAGTGCCCTTTGAGTGCATTATCTAGGAATGAACCTGGTAGAGCATCCCACACAAACGAATGCTCCACATGCGGGTTTCACATGCCACCAACTCCACATTCACAGGCAACTTCAGCGCCACAGCCGTTTTCAGATAGCCCTCAATGCAAAGGCTCTAGACGCAAATATTGGTGTGAGAGCTAATTCAATCAAGGAAACACTGCATGTTGGTGAAGGGCATATTGAAGAAGGATCAGCCGAGTGGTTCTTGTGGGAGAACAACTCCATTTGGCTCACTAACTTCACACACCATCAGGCTTCCAAGCAGCTCTCAAGGAAACTCAGTTTTCACACTCTATGCTTAGTGCCCTTTGAGTGCATTATCTAGGAATGAACCTGGTAGAGCATCCCACACAAACGAATGCTCCACATGCGGGTTTCACATGCCACCAACTCCACATTCACAGGCAACTTCAGCGCCACAGCCGTTTTCAGATAGCCCTCAATGCAAAGGCTCTAGACGCAAATATTGGTGTGAGAGCTAATTCAATCAAGGAAACACTGCATGTTGGTGAAGGGCATATTGAAGAAGGATCAGCCGAGTGGTTCTTGTGGGAGAACAACTCCATTTGGCTCACTAACTTCACACACCATCAGGCTTCCAAGCAGCTCTCAAGGAAACTCAGTTTTCACACTCTATGCTTAGTGCCCTTTGTAATGCTAGGACTGAAATGAACCTGGTAGAGCATCCCACACAAACGAATGCTCCACATGCGGGTTTCACATGCCACCAACTCCACATTCACAGGCAACTTCAGCGCCACAGCCGTTTTCAGATAA